>NC_077230.1:24312466-24399966 GCF_027887165.1 Monodelphis domestica
GAGCCTGGGGGGCTCACTGGATTTAGAACCAGGTCTAGAGACGGGAAGTTCTAGGTTCAAATCTGTCCTCAGACACTTCCCAGCTATGTGACCCTGGGCAAGTCACTTGATCCCCATTGCCTAGTCCTTATCACTCTTCTGCCTTGGAACCTATGAATAGTATTGACTCCAAGATGGAAGGTAAGGGTTAAAAAAAAAAAAAAAGAATCAGAGGCTGGATTTGAAACCATGTCTTTTGGAGTCTAGGTCCAGTGCCCCAGAGTGGCTACAGCTCAATATAAGAATAATGCAAGGGCCAAGGGATATGATAAGTTCCTAGAGGGCTTTTTAGCTTACATAGCGTATGGTCCAGAGCCTTATAGAGAGCAAATACTCAAGGAGACATGTTAGAATGAGAAATCCCACTGGCTCTGAAGCCAAGAGAACCAAGATTTTAAATCCTACCACTGATCCTTATGACCTGATCTAAACTAAACTAAACTAAACTAAACTAAAAATTATTTTAGTTCTTGAATTCCAGTAAAAACTAACCTTTGACATGAATAGGCAATTTTCAGATAAAGAAATCAAAACTATTAATAGCACATGAAAAAGTGTTCTAAATCTTATAATCAGAGAGATGCGAATCAAAACATTTCTGAAGTATCACCTCACACCTAGCAGATTGGCTAACATAACAGCAAAGGAAAGTGATGAATGCTGGAGGGGGATGTGGCAAAATAGGGACATTAATTCATTGCTGGTGGAGTTGTGAACTGATCCAACCATTCTGGAGGGCAATTTGGAACTATGCCCAAAGGGTGCTAAAAGCCTGCCTGCCCTTTGATCCAGCCATAGCACTGCTGGGTCTGTACCCCAAAGAGATAATGGAGAAAAAGACTTGTACAAGAATATTCATACTTGCGCTCTTTGTGGTGGCAAAACAAATTGGACAACTGGGGAATGGCTGAACAAACTGTGGTATATGTTGGTGATAGAATACTATTGTGCTCAAAGGAATAATAAAGTGGAGGAATTCCATGGAGACTGGAACAACCTCCAGGAAGTGATGCAGAGTGAGAGGAGCAGAACCAGGAGAACATTGTACACAGAGCCTGATACATTGTGGTACAATCGAATGTAATGGACTTCTCCATTAGTAGCAATGCAATGACCCAGGACAATTCTGAGGGACTTATGAGAAAGAACTGTGGGAGTGGAAACTCAGGAGAAAAACAGCTACTGGATCACATGGTTTAATGGGAATATGATTGGGGATGTAGACCTCTAAATGATCACCCCTAATGTAAATATTAATAATATAGAAATAGGTCTTGATCAATGACATATGCAAAACCCAGTGGAATTGCTTGTTGGCTATGTAGGGAAGGCAGATGGGAGGAGGGGGAAGGAAAGAACATGAATCATGTAACCATGGAAAATTAATTAATTAAATATAATCTTTCAATTAAAAAAATAACTTTAGACACTTTCTTCTTGTGTGTCAGGAAAGAGTTAAGACACTTAAAAAGAATAGCTAGTACTTTAAGATTTGCAAAGCATTTCACAACTCTCATCTCCTTTGAGCCTCACAACAAGCCTGAGAGGTAGGTGCTATTATCATCCTCATTTTACAAATGAAGAAACTGGGGCACAAAGAAATCAAGTTAACCTGCCTATGGTCATACAACTAATCAGTGTGGATTCAAAGATAGGATTTGAACTCAGTCTTCCTCACTCCAATTCTATTCACAATGCCTAGTTTAACCTCCCCAAGTCTTTACTTGGTTCATTTGTAAAATTAGATTAGACTAAATGACTGCGGAAGTTCTTCCTAGTTGTCATTCTGCAATCCTATGATACAAGAACCACCTCCTACATGAAGCCTTCCTCAACTCCTCTTAATTCTAGTGATTTCCCTCTGCTAATTACTTTCTACAGCTTCCTCTCTTGATTGGTTGTTGTCCTTCATATTCATAGAGGAGTAAAAGAATATCACTAGTGGTATCTTTTGATTCACACATACATTGGATTTAAGTGAGGCAGTTGCACAGTCATCAGTCTTACTCTCTTTTCCAGGGTCATCCAAGTTCAGTGGCAAGACAAAAGTCAAGACAACTGAAAATGGCTCAGGATGCAGTGGATGACCTTGGCCTCTCTGAGGTCTAACCAAACCCTAAGCACCTCATAGTACTTGCCTTCTTGGCCATTGGAACAAATTGTTCTCATTTGACTATTCCATCCACCATGTTTGAGGTAGGCATCTTCTTAACTCACTGATGGGTTTGGTTGGAAGTCTGTCAAGTTACCCTTGTTTAGCCTGGGTGCCAAGACATTTTGCTGCACTGTTGTCCCTGGGCATGGACACCTTCTTGGAGCCACAGAGGGGAGTTGAGTAAAAGTTGGACACCAAAGGTGGATGAGTGACTCTGAAAAGGGCTAAGCAAGCTCTCCCACCAGAGGTGCTCCCTGAGCATCCCATATACCCCAACTTGTATCCATCTATATACATTTGCTTCTATATTGTCCCCCCATTCAGTTGTTAGCTTCTTGAGGGCAGGAACTTTTTTGCCTCTTTTTGAATCTCCATTACTTGGCACAATGCCATAGTAAACACAATACATCTTTACTGAATGAATGAATGAATGAATTGAATTGAATTATTTCAGTTATGGAAGATTCAGACTAAATTCTATACCTTTCTTCTGACTTGGAATGATGATATAAATTGCAGGGGATGTGAAGGAGGGAGCTTGATTGATTGGAGATGATGAGGATGAGAAAAATAATGATTATTATTTTTATAGCTGCACTTAATACATACAGGCTGTCTCAAAAATTTTAGTGGACTAAGATGATCTTACCTCACCTGATCTCACAGAAACCCTGTAAGATAGCACTATAGATATTATTATCAAAATTTTACAGAGAAGGAAACTGAGGTCCAGAAAAATTAAAGCATTCTCCTATGGTCACACAACTCATAAATGCCAGAGGTAGAATCTGAATTAAGATCTTCCAAGTCCAACAACCGATACCCATGTAATTCTTTCTCATTGTGAACTCTCCAACTCTAAGAAGATTCTTTGATGCACATCAAATTTAAGACACATACACGAACATCTTATAGTAGAGGGTGCTGGCTCCAGACTCAGAGGACTTGGTTCAAATCCCACCTGTGATGCTTACTAACTGCAAGACCTTGGGTAAGTCACTTATCTTTCCTGGGTTTCCTATTTTGTACAAAGACAGGACCTCTGCGGACCCTTCAAAAGCCTGGTCTTTATGATTCTCTTGCATCCCTTTTGTTACCACAAGAGATCTCAGGGTTTAGAAATTGGCTAGGCAGTGGCATATGGCTAGGCAGTGGCAGAGCTAAAATAAGAACTTAGGTTCTCTTCAAATTTGGTTTTCATTCCACTAACCTCTGGGTAGGAGGCCCATCACAAGGGACATTCATGAACAGAGCTCAAATGCAAGAGCCTTTTCCTCTTCTTGCCACTTGGGCATTTATTCTGGGATGATTTGCATGCACTATAGTAAAGGCTCAAAGTCTTTGGTACACATAAGGCATAATCTTCAAGCTTTGCATAGGACATTCGAGTACCTTGTGCATCAGAATAGGGGAAAAGGAAAAGAAGGGAATAAATATTTCTTTCTTCCTTTTTTTTAAACCCTTATTTTCTGTCTAAGAATTGGTACTAAGGACTGGTTCCAAGGCAGAAAAGTGATAAGGGCTATGCAAATGGGGTTTAGTGACTTGCCCAGGGTCACACAGCTAGGAAGTATTTGAGGTCACATTTGAACCCAGAAGCTCTCCTCTCCAGGCCTGATTTTCTATCTACTGAACCAGCTACTCCAGGGATTGGGGAGAGGTATGAATAGGGAGAAGCTAACTGGCTACCCTCAAAGAATAAGCATTTCTAAAGTGCCTACTATCTGTCATAGACTGTGCTAAGTATCCTGGAAGGGAGATATTATTATTATCCTCATTTCATAGTTAAGGAAACTAAGGCTAGCATGGATTTAATGATGTGTTCAGGGTTCCACAGCTAGACAGCATCTGAGGCTGGATTTGAGCTCAGGTCTTCCTGATTCTAACCACTCCTCAAAACAATAACACTACATAGAAGGCAAGGAAGTCCCAGACCACCATGATGCTCCTGGGGTCCACCTGGTACCCAGATCAAAGCTATCTATATTATTTGAATGATACAAAGGTCAGGTCTCCCCTTTTGGCTTCTCTCTCTTCTGGGCTCTTCCTAGTCACTGTAGTGGACAGACTCGTGGTACTTTGAGCTCACCAGGGAGGGTCTTCCAGTAGAAGAACTTGGCTTCTGTACCAGATGGCCATCAATCGGGAGAAGAGGTTGGGTTCTGGAAATACATGGACGTGATAAGTTCCTGAGATCACATAGATTCCTACTGATGCTCTTGACTCCTGAATGGGACTTTGGGTTCCTGGACCATGTCCTTCTCTCCTTTCCTCTTTGCCTATCTTCATCCTACCCATCCTACAAGGTGCAGATTGGGTCCCTCTCTCTAGAAGAAGCCTGCCCAGATGATTCTGGGTCTCACCAGACCCCCATCTCTGAAATTCCTTAGCATTCAGTGTCTATACCACACAGTTCCTTAGGAGTCACTCATATCCTGTACTTCTTCATGTGTTTTACCTCCCAAACTTGTCTCTTGATCTCTCCCCCAAGACCTCACACAAGGCTTCAAACATAGTAGTTGCTGAACACATCAGAAGGATGAGTGAATGAATGAGTGCCCTTCTTCTCCATAGGGCCAATGCCCACAGTATGGGATACTAAAGAGGCCCTTGGGTTTGTTTGGGTCCCAAGCTCATTTATTCTTTTCCCTTGGACTTCTTGGAAGAAACAGGGTGTTTTTTCATAATCTGAGAGTTATTCAAAAGGGAAGTAGAGTCTCCATAAAAGCATCCATCTCTTCTCTCAAATTAGATTACTTTTTTATTTTCCTTAATTCTGGACATGCCAAATGGAGGATTGATTCTTTTAGATAAACCTGTGATGGTTTTTGTGATTCCTAATGGCTGCTCCATGGGTTGAGGGACAATATGACTGGATCCTGTCAGGAACTGATGTGGACACCTGAATAATTGGGTAGGATTATCTGATTCAGGACAGGCATGTATGTGTGTTTGGGGGATTGTGTGTATGCTGTTATATTACTCATCATTGAATCAAGGTTCTTGCGGCATGCTTCTAAATCAGGGAACTAGGATGAAGGGTGGAATTAGTCAATATACAGATATTTATTAACTATCTAAGAGCAAACACCATATGCCAGGCATTGGATTAAGTGCTTTATAATTATTATCTGATTTGATTCTCAAAATTCTGTTAGATAGGTGCTATTATTATTCCAATTTTACAGACATGGAAACTGAGGTAAACAGGGCTTAAACTGACTTGCCCAAGGTCACACAGCTAAGGCTGGATTTGAATTCAGACCTTTGTGACTCCAGACTACTACTCTACCTGTTGTGCCACATCTACCGATGAGATATAAAGACAAAAATCAAACACTCATTGCCCTCAAGGAACTTATGTTTTGCCTGAGGAGACAACATTTACAAATGTAAATAAGTACAAATATGTTCAAAATTCTATGCAGTCCCTTATACAATTATACACAATCCATTATGAGAACTAGATTGTATTTTGCTTTTTTTTTTTAACATTTGTTGTTCCTTTAAAAAAAAAAAAAACCACTCACAGGCATGAAAGGGTGCCTTCCACTTCTGGGGCCAGATTCCTCCTTAAAACTAAAAAGACTGTTCTTTCTGCATCTCTAGGGGGTCCTCTCCTGATTGCAGATGTTCAGGGTAGATACTTCTAAAATCTACACCCTCCCAAAGATGCTCGGTTCAAAGGAAATCACCTGGGAGAACCCAGCAGCTCAAAGATGCCTGCAGAAGTTTCATTAAAATTCCTCACCTGGGAGCTGAAAAAAAAATAGTAACTCAGCTGGAAGGGCATTTCAAAGTCCAATTTTCCATCTGTGAATGTGAAAGTAGGAAGCTCTTGCACTAATCAGAAACAAGACTGTTCTGGCCCATTGGAGGGTTAATGATTCACAGTGCATGACCCCACAGAGGGGACTGACTGCCTGAGTGCCTGCTGATGCTCCTGTGGGGAAGTATGCCTACGGACGCCCGTAGGCATGAGCCTGTGTTTGAACTTCTGGGTCTACACATGTGGGTACATTTACAGTGACACGTTTGGGCACGGGTGTGCATGTGAGCGTACATGGCTGAATATTTATATGTGTTTTGGAGAACATCTAGTCCTCTAGTTGTCGCTTCAAAAGAAGAGAAGACGATTCCTCCTTCTCACTCTCATTCCAGCTCTTCTTCACCTTCTTCCCTCTTCTGGGATGGATGCCCTGTGATTTATTTTAACCATTTCAACTAGAGAGACACCAATTGGGAGTGCCAAGGGGGCTTGTTTTTGCTTGCATCAGAAGGAAGGAGAATAGAAGGAAACAAGCATTTATTAAGCTCCTACTATGCACCAGGCAAGTGCTTTACAAATATTGCCTCATTGAATGCTCACAACAGTTCTACAAGTTATTATCCCCATTTTACAATTGAAGAAAGTGAGGCAGGAAGATTTTAAGTGACTTTCCCAGGGTCACACAGCTAGTAAAGTGTCTGAATCTAGATTTTAACTCAGGAAGATGAGTCTTTTTATCTACTGTGCCACATAACTGCCTCTCTTTATTTATGTTGGAATGTCAATAAAATCAAAGCCAGAAAGTGGTCTCTTTCCCCATGCTTCTGGCTCTCCTCAGGCTTGACTTCTCTCCATTGGCTGTTGTTCTTTGCCTTCTCTTCTGCCCTTTGTTTTTTCCTTACAATACCTCACCCTACAACCATAGAGATCCCTCTTTTTTTCATGAGTTTATATGATACAGGGGACAAAATGATTCCTTGGACTGCCTTGTGCCCTCGCCCAGAATGGGTGTCTGATTCTATCATGGTCAACACATATACCTCCATTTTTCTTTAAAGAAGAGTTTCTAGTAGACATCTCCATTGCCAGGTATCAAAATTTCATCCCCTACTCCTAAGGTGTAGACAATCTCTGCTTAGGATCACTGTCCTACATGGTTCAAAGTGTCCCAGAGTCTTGTAGCAGTGATATCTTTTGTGTTTTCCCAAGTTTTAGTGGTCCACAAAACTTCCATAAAAGTCAACAGAATCAAACTTAGCGATTGGACTATCAGTTCAATGATTCTGCTAAAGATAAGAGTTTCTCTTCTCTGTCTGTCTGTCTGTCTCTGTCTGTCTGTCTGTCTGTCTCTCTCCTCTGAGGGGACATTCATGTTAGGCTTATAGTGTGTACTGGACATGTAGCATATCCCTTGCCCCAGAAATACCACTAGTGGGTTTGTTTCCTAAGGTGATCAGGGAAAAAGGAGAAGAACTTATATTTTCTAAAATATTTATAGCGGCTTTCTTTATGGTAGCAAAGAATTGGAAATGGAGCGGATGTCCATCAGTGGGGGAATGGCTGAACAAGTTGTGGCATGTGATTGTGATGGAATACTACTGTACCAGAAGAAATGATAAGCAGGTTAATTTTTTTTTTTTAAAACACGGCAAGTCCTATATGAAGTTGTGAAGAGAGAAATGAGCATCATATACAGCAATAGAAATATTGTTTGAACATCGATTTGTGTGGCCTCCAGAAAAACCACCAAAAAGTTTTATTTATATAAATATACATGCATACATATACATATATTAATTTTTTGGTCAAATGATGCCTTCTTTAGTGTGGGGAGGAGAGGGAGGGAGGGAGTTGCCTGGGAACCTTAATGTCACTAACAAACAAATAAGTATATTTTTTAAAGCATACCACTTTATATTTAGATCAGCAATGACCCACGATGGATCAGCTGAGCCTCTGGGAGATAATGTAGCCTGTCTATAACTTGCCCATGGTCCACAGCTAGTTCACACAGATCTGGGGCCAGAAGCCAAGTCTCTGATTCTCCCAGTCCATTACTCTTTGGAGGAACACAACTCAGCAGCCTTTCTTCCAAAAGCACTTGCATGACTAACCAATTATTTATTCCTGTCTTCTAAAATCTCCAGAGTTTAGTAGTAGCAGCCAGAGGGCTTTGGAGGTAGGAGCAGTAAGGGAGAGGTTGTTGTTTCTTTTTACTTAGCATGGACATGTCTAAGAAAGATGGTAATTTCCTCTTCGGAACTACTGGTAGAGAAACTGGAATATGAAGCCTTAATCCCCTGCTTCCATCTTCAAAAACTACCTTATCTGTAAAGAAGCCCAAGGGAAAGGCAGAAAGATAAGATCTATGATTTCATCAGCTTGTACTTTGAAGTTGTTTCATTCTAAGCCTGGCTCACAAATGTCTTGCTCACCCCCTTAATTTCCTGTTTTCAACATCTAATGACAGAGACATATAGAAACCCAGCACCAAGTGTGACTTCATTAGTGCTGCACAGGAAGTAGGTAGAAATGGTCTCCCTGACCATGAGGAAGCTCTTAGCAACAAACCTGAATTGTGGCTGCATGTCAGGAATGTGTTTTGTGAATTCCAATTTTATTTTACTTAGTGGAGAGATCTTCAACTCTTTACTCTCTCTTGCTCTTCCCACTGCCCCCCCACATTACCCCCATCACCCCAACAGCCAATCAGTTGCCAAGTTCTGTCAGTTCTCCCTTTGCCACATCACTTATTTTGCTTTACCTCTAGAGTCAATACCTTAACTCAGGACATCATCCCCTCACACCTAGACTATTGCAGTCGCTCCTAATTTCCTTGTTTCCAGACTCTCCCTTCTCCAGCCCATCCTCCACACAGCTGACAACAATGCTCCCTTGCTCAAAAAACTCCACTGGTTACCTGTTAGCTCAGGTAAAATACAAACTCTCCTGCCAGTGAAACCCTTCAAGATCTGGATCAGAATCTTTCTTTTCATGTGATTTCACATTCTTTTGTTTCACATACTCTACATTCTAGTAACTTTTTTTTTTTTAGTAAATATTTTGGGATGACATCAATGTATTTGATTTCTCTGTCCCTTAGACCCCCAGCATAATCTAAGCTTCTCAGGGGAAAATTCTATTTCTTTTTTTTCTTATCTCTCCAAGAACAAACACAATGTCTAACCTATAGTAGGCACTTAATAAATCTAGTGAATCAAATGCAAAATGGCTTTGACTGCCTAAGGAACAGAGTTGTTGGGCATAATACTGCATTTTAAATTCAATTTATAAATAAAGTTCAGTGGGAATAAAAACCAAAACTGAAACTGAAAAATTTTCAAGATTTCATGTCCAGAGTCCTTTGTGACATTCAAGGCTCTCTAAAAGCCTCAATGATACTAGTGTGACAACTTCTTTAGCCTCCAGTGGTGGTTGGAAAGGAATTGGTATCACCAATCAGCTGCATTGGGCTTGAGGAAAAACAGAGGTACGATTTGTTCCTGCTCATACAGTCAATTAAAATAGAATCTTAAGGTCAGAGTTAGAAAAGGATCCGAGACATCTCTAGCTTTCACAGACAGGATGCATTCATTCAACATCATAGAGTTAGTGACAGACATAAGAGCACAACTGTGCTCTTTCCACTGTAGGAGACATGATGGAAACAGTGTGGGGTGGGGGGAAGAATGCTCACCTGGAAGCCTGAGGACTTGGGTTTGAATCCTGTCAGTGGGTGTGACCCCTACCGTGTGACTATAAGCAATTCAATTAAAAATGTAGGGTCTCAGCTTTCTTGTCCATAGAATGAGAAGTTCTGACTGCAAGTCATCTAAGTCTCCTTTCATCACAAATTAACATTATCCATGTTGTGTTGAGTTTTTATTTATTTAGTTGAACATTTCAGTTACATTTTAATCTAGGTAAAAGCCTGCTTACTGGAGTTTTGCTGGCTTACAGGAGAACAGCTTGTCAAGAGTTTGACCCCCTCGGGACTGGATCATCTCTAAAGCCCTTTCTCCTTCTAAATACTATGATCCTTTGACTAAGAGTCAGGAGACCTGGGCTTCAATAAAGGCTCTCTGGCTTTGTAGGACTCTGGGAAAAATCACCTAATCTCTCCTGGCTTCATGTTCCTTATGTATTAAATGGAACTGCTAAATCTTGTCCTACTAGTTTAATCAATCAATCAATCAATCAATAAACCTCTGTTAAGCACCTACTATGGGCCAGGCACTTTACTTTTGCTTTCAAGGAATCAACAATCCAATGGCAACAGGCAAACAAATATATTCAAAGCAAGCTATATACAGGATAAATAGGAAATAATTAACAGACAGAAGGCACTAGGATCGAGGGGCTGGGAAAGGCTTCCTGTGAAAGATGAGATTTTGTTTATTTATTTTTATAAATCTATACTAGCATTGGCAAAGGTTTTCAAATTCACATGCCCAAATTGCAACTTTAAGCTTGCCTGTACTACCCCAGAGAGTGGAGGGAGGAAGTGCTCTCTTTGGGTGTCTGGATAAAGGGTCAGGGCATGCAAAAAATGTGCTTAGGTGATGGGAAGAGGGGGAATGGAGTAGTTCCCCCCATGCCAGCCCCAGCATGCATGCCACTGCTGTGCCAATGCTGTTCTATACACTATTCCCTATTTCTTATTGTTGATGTTGAATTGTTTTCAGTCATGTCTAATTCCCTTTTTCTTGGTAAAGATACTGGAGTAGTTTGCCATTTTCTTTTCCAGCTCATTTTACAGATGAGGAAACTGAGGCAAACAAAATTAAGTGACTTGCCTAGGGTCATATAGCTAAATAAGTGTCTGAGGTCAGATTTGAACTCAGGAAGCTGAATATTTCCTGACTCCAAGTCCAAGGTATTTTATCCACTGCACCCCCTCCCTGCCCCAAGAAGAGATTTTAGTTGGATAACAATCCTATGGGGGTCAAATGAGATAATGTAAATAGAAGCCAATAGTAACAATCACTTAGAAAAATAAATATGGCGTTATTAAGTTCCTACTATGTGCCAGACACTTTGCAAGATACTAGGGACACAAATACAAACATCCTTGCCCTCCAAAGAGCTTATTTATGTTCTAATAAGGAAAAGAGACCAGCTAATATTTATGCTTTGCTTTAAGTCTTGCAAAATGCTCTAGTAATACCTATAAACATATAATGGATGTTCTGTATAATATATATATTATATATATACAGAAATTAACTTATTTGAGTCTCCCAACAGCCTTGCTATGCAGATGTCATTATTAACCCCATTTTACAGATGAGGAAGCTGAGGCTGAGAGAGTAACATCTTCATGGTTACAGAGTTAAGTATCTATGGGATTTAACGAAAATTGCTGGAAAAATTGGAAGACAGTATGGGAGAGATTAGGTTTGGATCAGCATCTCACACCCTACACCAAGATACACTCAGAATGGGTGAATGACACAGAATGAGTGGTGGGGGCTTAGAGGATTGAGAGCCAGTCCTAGAGATGGGAGTTCCTGGGTTCAAGTCTGGCCTCAGACATTTCCCAGTTGTGTTACCCTGGGCAAGTCATTTAACCCTCATTACCTAGCCTTTACCACTCTTCTGCCTTAGATCCAAGATATAGTGTTGATTCTAAGAGAGAAGGTAAGTTAAAAAAAAAAAAGGGAGGAAAGTAGTGAGTGGGAGGTGCACTTGGCAGCAGGGCAGAAAGCAACATGCCTGGCATCCCGGTGGAAAGCTGATTATCATTGGGAAAGGATGCCTTTGTGAGCCTGCGTGTGGGGCGACACCCCGGCACACACCCAACACCCATCGATGTGCCTTTTAAAATCTCTTGCTGTGCTTTAAAAGATCGAAGTGGTTTAGCAAAGAAAAGGCAGTGATTTAAGCTTCAAAAAACTCCAAGCAGGGCATCCATGGCATTATTGCTTCCATTTTTCCACTGAGTTAGCTGCAGAGGCATAAACAGGTTAGAGGACCTGCCAAGATCGCGCTTCCAGGCAGGGGCCGAGCTGGGTCTAGTTATGCAGCAGCTGACTCCCAGGAGCGCCTCTGGATGGGTGGATCGAGTCGCCGGCCTAGGGCCACCAATTATTCTGGCAAAGGACAGAGAATCTGTCATTAAAGCTCTCTCAGTGGCTGAGCAATAGATTCTTAAGCCCCTGGCTGGGTCCCACAGGGTGCTGGAGATGACGAGGAGAGCCAGCGCTTCGAGAAAGAGATGGCAGACAGCCTGGGTAGGACGCCGTTGTTTTAGCAGCAGTCTTTGGGGAGCATCTTTAGGAGCTAGTATTTCTTGAACCCGGCAATGAATGGCCTTCCCGTTGCGAAAACCACAGGAGGGAGAGATGCAAAGCACTCCCGAAAGGCACCCTCCCCAGCCCGATTTATGAACCATCAGGGCTCCCCAGAAACAAGTGCCTTATAAAACAAGGGACACGTAAAAAAGAAATAGATTCTCTTACTCTGGTAGATGGGGAGCTCTTTTCTCCCTCCCCACCTCCTTCCCTTCCCTCCCCTTCTCCCCCCTCTCTCTCTCTCTCTCTCTCTCTCTCTCTCTCTCTCTCTCTCTCTCTCTCTCTCTCTCTCTCTCTCTCTCTCTCTCTCTCTCTCTCTCTCTCCCTCCCTCCCTCTGTCTCTTTCTCTGTCTCCATCTCTCCCTCTCTCTATCAGTCTCTGACTGTCTCTCTCCCTCTCCTCCCTCTCCCTCCGCTGTGTCTGTCTCTCGGTTTCTCTGTCTCTTTCTCTCTTCTCTCTCGGTATCTCTTTCTCTGTCTCTGTCTGTTTCTGATTCTTGGTCTCTTTCCCTCTCTATCTCTAACTCTGTCTCGGTCTCCTCTCTGTCTCTCTCTGTCCCTATCTGTCAGTCTTTCTCTTTCTGTTTGTCTCTGTCTCGCCCTCTCTCTGTCTCTGACTTTCTCTCCCTCTCCCTCACCCCCTTTCTCTGTCTGCCTGTTTCTCTGTCTTTCTCCTCTCTGCCTCTCCGTCTCCTTCCGTCTCTCTATTTCTGTCTGTCTGTCTGTCTCTGTCTGTCTCCTACTCCCCTCCCTTCTCTCTCCATCCCCCCACCCCCACCCCTTACCCGCCTTTCCTCCTCCTCCTCTTTTCTTCCCTGAGCTACTGCTGGAGGAAAAACCTGACCTAGTCTGTACCAGGAAACGTTCCCCTGCACACTCGGATGCACAATCAGTCCATTGTTAAGTCCTCTACAATACCTCATCAGTGAGCACAAGCGCTATAATTAAAAGTAAATCCCGCTCAAGCTCTTTAAAATAGGCTCTAATTTAATTGGTGCATTTAATCTATCACTGTCACTCCAGGCCAACCAGGGGAGAGAGAGTCTCATCACAGCAGGAGACGACTTAAGAGTTCTCTCGGCAGGGGGTCTCCCCCCTTGGGGCATTTAAACAGCTGGGTGTGGACAGGTCGGCACCGGCCTCCTGACACAGCTCTTGAGAAAGGAGGTATGGGAAATGACTGGGCCCTTGTGGGAACTCCTGGGCGAGCTGCCAAAGGCTGGAACGAGGTTTGACTGTCTAGATGGTCTAATCTAGTGTCACCCTCCTCAGTCAGGCAAAAGAAGTGCCGTCTTAGCCCACCACAGGTGTGCCCCCAGCTGGATTTCTCTTGTGTTCCTCCCATAGTCAGGTTCCAATTGTACTACCGAGCAAGGGGAGAGGAGTTTTGTGGACTCTGCTTTGGGGGACGCCCATTTTAAAAGAGGGTTTAGATGAGAGTGTGCACATGAAAATCTGGGGCTTTATCAGCAGTGCGCTCATGGGCAAAATTGATGAAATCAGGGGAAATATTTCTTCTACTCCATTTCTCTTTTCCCTTTGTTCCCAAATGAAATCCTTACCGCATGTTTTAAAGTGTAATCTGCATTATTAACTTTTCTTCCATCCCTTTCTTAAGCCTAGACAATCAGCAAAATAATAAATCAAGCTCTGATTTGTGGTGTTTGTGGATTTCCAAGGTATACAGGCTCACATTGAAGATTTACACAATCAACTGAGCTGGGTAAGAGCTGGCTTCAGCACATCCCTGCTCCCACGAAATAATAATATCTAGCATTTATCCAGAGGTCTAAAGTTTGCCAACCAATATCTAATCTACCTACCTACCTACCTACCTACCTACCTACCTACCTACCTATCTATCTATCTATCTATCTATCTATCTATCTATCTATCTATCTATCTATCTATCTACCTATCTATCTATCTATTTTTCAGTCTATCTATCTGTCTGTTTATTTTTCAGTCTATCTATCTATCTATCTTTCAGTCTATCAATCTATTTCTCTCTATCATCTCTCTATCTTCTTTGTCTCTATCTCTTTGTTTATCTGTCTTTGTTTATCCTTCTGTTTCTGTCTCTATCTTTCTATTTATCATCTTTCTCTGTCTCTGTCTCTATTTCTCTTTCAATCTATCTATCATCTCTATCAACTCTCTCTGTCCTTGCCTTTGTCTCTCATCTATCTATCTACCTCCCTCCCTCCCACCCTTCTTTCCTCCCTATCTATGTACTATCTAATCTCTCTATCATTTGTCCCTCCCAACAACCCTGGAAAGTAAGAGCTATTATTATCCTGATTTTACAGATCAGGAAACTGAGACTAAGTGAAATTAAAGTTACTTGCTCAGGGTCAGGCAGCCAGTAAGTATCTGAGGGATAATTTGAACAGTTTATTTATTGAAGACTCTAACTATCTAGCTACCTACTTCATTTATTCAAGTGCCCAGTGCCCTCTGATTGTACTGGGGTTCCATTCTGCTACCTCACACAATTCTGCCCTTCTGGGCAATCCTAAACACCTCAAAATCATCCTAGGACAAGCCCCTCAGTCTGTTTACCTCCCCTTTATTCCAGTTTCCTGGTCTTATTCCCCTCCTCTTTCAACCAAAATTCTCATTCTCAGAATGACCTGATGAAGTAATTTTCCATCCTCTGTTATGCTGATTAACTTTAATGATGCAACATGTATTTACATTTTAAAAGAAGGTCTTGAGATCCAGGGGTTCTTACCCTGTTTTGGCAGTCTGGTGGAGCCTATGGACTCTTTGAAATTAGGTCATAAAATAAAATACATAGAACTACAAAAGAAACCAATTATTTTGAAATATAGTTATAAAAACATTAAAAAAAGAAAAACAAGTTTCTGACCCCTGGGGTTAAAAATCCCTTCCTTAACCCAGAAGAATCCAAGTTCTAATGATAGAAATTCTAGGAAGTGAAACAAGCTGGTTGGTAGACCTTCTGGGATATGGGGAATTTACATCCATAAATGATATTACTACTATTTTTACAACAATAACTACTACTAGTATTACTACCACTTCTTTTTAAAAATTTTTCTTTATTTATTCCAAAATTAAATTTACATATAAGTTTTCAAAGGTTACATAATTCATGTTGTCTCCACCCTCCCCCTCCCAAGAGCTGACAAGCAATTCCACTGGGTTATACATATATTATCACTCAAAACCTACTTCCATATTATTCATTTTTGTAAAAGAGCAGCCCTTTAAAACCAAATCACATGCCCAAATAAACAGCTGATGAATCCTATGTTTTCTTCTGCATTTCTACCCCCACAGTTCTTTCTCTAGAGGGGGATAGCATTCCTTTTCATAAGTCCCACAGGATTGTCCTGGATCATTGCATTGCTATTAGTAACAAAGCCAATTATATGTGCTCGTCCCACAATGTTTCAGTTACTGTATACAGTGTTCTCCTGGTTCTGCTCATTTCATTCCACATCAGTTCATGGAGGTCTTTCCAGGTTATGTAGAAATAAACTGTTTCATCATTTCTTAGAGCACAATAATATTCCATCACCATCAGATGCCACAATTTATTTGGCCATTCCCCAGTCGAGGAATAATCCCTCAGTTTCCAGTTTTTTTTTTTTTATATATATAACTATTTTTACACAAAGAGATCCTTTCCTATTTTTTTTTTTTGGTCTCTTTGGGATACAAACTTAGCAGTGGAGCATGCATTCTTCTAAAGCCTTTTGAGCATGATTTCAAATTGCCCTCCAGAATGGTTGGATCCATTCACAATGCTACTCGCAATGTATTAGTCCCAATTTTGCCATGTTGCCTTCAACATTTATTATTTTCCTTTACTGTCATATTGGCCAATCTACTAGTTGTAAGGTTATTACCACCACTTCTAATCTCATCTGATCCCCACAATATTCGTGGAAGGTAACTGCTATTATTATTATCTGCATTTTACAGATGAGGAAACTGAGGCAGACAGCTGTTAACTTGTCCAAAGTCTACAGGTATTAAGTATCCCAGGCTGGACTTGAACTTAGGTTTTTATGATTCCAAGTTCAGTGTTCTAGTCACTTCCATACCAGTATATGAACTAGTTGGCTGCCTGTTCTTCTAATAGGTAATAATAATAATAGTGCTGCTCTCTCTCTCTCTCTCTCTCTCTCTCTCTCTCTCTCTCTCTCTCTCTCTCTCCTTCCCTCCCTTCCTCCCTCTCCATCTTTCTGTGTCTCTGTGTCTCTCTCACCCTCTCTCTCTACACACACACACATATATATATATATATATATATATATTTGTGTATATACACACACATATAAGGCAGGCAGATGACTCAATGAATAGAATGTCAGTCCTAGAGTCAGGAAGATGAATCTTCCTGAGTTCTAATCTGGCTTGAGACACTTACCAGCTGCAAGTCACTTAACTTTGCCTCAGTTTCATCCTCTGAAAAATGAGCTGGAGAAGGAAATGGCAAACCACTCGAGCATCTTTGCCAAGAAAACCCCAAAGAGAGTCACAGAGAGGCAGACCCGACTGAAACAACCCAACAACTCTAGCCACAAAGGAAAATGCAATGGAAATTGAAGCACGATGGAATACTCTGAGAGTGGCTCCATTCTAAGGGAAAGCAGAGTGAACCAGAGCAATAAAACTAGGTGACCCAGTGGGGACCAACCTGATGCTTAAAGGCTGTGATAGCGGAGGAGGCAGGCAAGCTGCCCTCAGAGGCTTACAGATGCCACCCACGTCTCTGGTGCAGCCGCAGCCTGGGCCTCCTCTAAACAGAGCTGCCTCCAGGATAGACAGGGCTCAGACAGACAGTTCTGATTATGTATGCAAATGCAGATCTGAGCCACGAAGCTTATGAAAGAGCAGAACAGCTAGGCTAAGCCCCCCTGGAGAAAGGATCTTGCAAAGAATACTAAAGAGCAACCAAGTGTGAAGAATAAAACAAACATGAATTAAAAAAACAACAACAAAAAAGAAATCAAATTGTACTTTCATATTTCTTTCAAACTGATAACCTCCAAAGCAAACAATGAGGAAAAAAGGGAGACAACATCACCCAAGTTTCTGACCCAATTTATTTTATCTTAATATTGTATTTTAATTTAATGATGTGACTTAATAGTTTAATTTGTTATAATTTTACTTTTAAATCTTTTTATTGATGCTTCAATTTTTTACACCAATTCTCTCTCAGGATGCTGTCTCTCCCATTGAACCCTTCCTTTATAACAGAGAAAAAGAATTTTAAAAAATCTGCTAAAGTTATATCTAGTAGTATTTGTAGCATTCCACAAATTAAGCTCCACTCCAACCCCCGTCTCAGGAAGAGGGATCACAGATAAAGAAGTGGAAGGAAACATAAAAGCCATTTAGTCCTGTTATAAGGAAAGTATGCAGAGAGAAGTGGCATGAGACCTGCAGGAAGATTCTGGAAGATTATAACAGTCCAACCCCCCCCCCCCCTCATTTTTACAGATGAGGAAGATGAGGCCAAGAGAAAATAAGAAATTCCCTGGTAGTCACACAGGCACTTACATGGAAGGAGACCCTGTTTGGATGAATCTTAGCAGAAAGATAGGTTTCTTCCTCAGTAGACTGTAAGCTCCTAGAGGAAAGGAATTGTCTTTTGCCTCTTCTTGGAGTCTCAGAATTTAGCACATTGCCTGAATTGTTCTGTTGTTTATCCTTCTTTGTCTTTGAGTGACATTAAGGGGTGATGATGGCCAGTGAATTGGATTTGAATGAGGCAGACTCCCACAAAGTCATCAACCTCGATCCTCCAGAGTCATCAAACTCCAGTGCAAGACAAAAGTCAAGATGACCCAGTGGATGATCTTGGCGTCTTCCATGTTTGACCAAGCTTCAAGCACTCCAGTCACCTTCATGGTGGTTGGAACAAATTGTTCTCATCTGCCCAATCCATATGCTTGGGGTAGACATGCCCCTGACTCACTTAGGGGTTTGAGGTCGTCAGTTCTATTTATCAGTGTTTGGGATGGACCATTCATGATGAAAACCACAAAGAAAAAGCCATCTTGAGTTCAGTTCTGAACTTTCAACTTCCTAGGAAGCACTTGGAAAGTATGGAGAATCCTTTGGAAAATGGAAAAGTTAGAAGTTGATCTAATCTGAGCTCTGTCTCTTCTCTACCTGACTTTGCCTTCTGCGGGTCTCAGTTTCCTCAAATGTAAAAATAAAGGGTTGGACAGACCCATCTCCAAGTTCCTTTCCAACTCTGAGATTGTGATGAATTGCTCAAAAGCTTTTAAGTGTCTCCCTATGTATTGTCCTAAGGGGGCATCACAGAGGGGGTTACTATAGATAAAAGAGGCCAAAAATGTCTTTCCAGGACAGTTTTTCTGAGTTGTACTTTTGTGAATTTTTAAAAAAGGGAACATGGAAAATTTTCTAAATTCCTGAGAGGGATCAAAAATTGGATAGAAAATGGCTTCACACCTCAGAACTTGGCAAGTGCAGGAGGGTCTGGTGGGGTTGTTGATGGTATAAACTCTTCAGTTATAGAGCTCTGGTTGAATTTGAATATTGAATAGAGCCTGGGGATGGAGTCCTGAAGAACTGAGTTCAAATCCAGACTCAGACACTTACTATCTGTGTGCCTCCAGGCAAGTCACTTAACCTCTATTTGCCTCAGTTTCTTCATGTGTAAAATGAGGATAATAATAGCACCTATATTCCAGGATTGTTATATGGATTAAACAAGATGACATTTATAAAAGCACCTGCCATATAGACACTTTATAAATGCTACATATTATTATTCCTTCCTGAATTATTATTCAACATATAGGAAATTCCTAGGCAAAAGTGCATTTTCCCTTTACTCCCTCAGAATTGTGAAGTAGATGAAATTTGCCTTTTGACCTCTGACTTCTTTCCTCCTCAGTGACATCTCTCTCCTTTCTCCAGTAGCCTATCAACAATCCCAGCCCAGGCTTTTACTAATAATCAAAGTGTTAGCAGATAATGGGGCTTTAGGTGTGGTCCTTCCCCAGGGGTATTTTCAATTTCAAGAAAAAAGTTGAAACAAGAAAAATCCTTCAAGAGTCAAAGCTATGGTGGCAGAAAAGAGAAGTGGTCAAGGCTGATACATTTTTATATCAAAATAAAGCCGTATACTTATATAGGGCTTAACATTTAGAAGACATTTTCCTATATATTATTGCACTAAATCAACAGTCCTATGAGTTACAGGACAGTCCATAAGCTCCTGGACAGAAAGGACTGAATCACCAACACCTAAGATAGAGCTTGAACATTTCATTGAGGGGGGAGGGAGAAATTGACTTTCCTCTTTTTCTCCCTTCTTTCTTCATTCTCTTTCCTTCTCCCCAAATCTCAACCACATAGGGATCTCTTTCTTCTAGTCCAGATCAGCAATTAATAGCGCTGCCTTGGGTCTTGGGGGGGGGGGGTCACCCAGGAATTCAAGGCTGGCTCACTTTACTACGTGACCTTGTATAGAGTGGGTAAATAATAAATATTTGTTCAATTAAATATGATTTCAAAGAAGAGGAAACCGAACCCCAGAAAGACTGACTTGGCCAAAGTCAAGCAGCTAATTTGCAGTCAAGATAGCATTCCAGGTTTGCTGACTCCAAGTCAAAGTTATTTCATGCCACCATATTTCCGTCATACTTTGTGGTCAGCAAGTTCCTCTTTTTTTAAATAAAACCTTTACCTTCAGTCCTAGAATGGCTACTAAGCATAATTTCCAGGGCAGAAGAGTAGTAAGGCTAGGCAATTGAGGTGAAGTGTCTTGCTCATAGCCACACAGCCAGGACATGTCTGAGGCTACATTTGAATCCAGGACCTCCCATCTCCAGACCTGGCTCCCTATCCACTGAACTGCCTAGCTGTTCCAAGAGAGTACCCTCCTCTTAAGAGCAGTTAGGTAGCACAGTAGATAGAGCACAGGGCTTGGAATGAGCAAAAGTCTTCATGAGTTCAAATTTGGCCTCTAACACATCATAGCTGTATGACCACTTACCCTTGCTTGCCTCGGTTCCTCATCTATTAAATGAGCTGGAGAAGGAAAAGGCAAACCACTTCAGTAATTTTGCTCAGAAAATCCCAAATGGAGTCATGAAGAGTTGTGAAATGACTGAACAAAAACAATTCCTCTTAAAGGTAGCATAACCCAATGGACAACAAACACCACCAATATAATTCCCCTTTTAATCTACCTTCTAGCATCTGATTATCCAACCCATCTGTCAGATGAATTATTCTTAATGTGTTTGTCCCCTGCTTAAGAAGCATCAATGGCTCCCTCTTACCTCTAAGATAGAATACAAGATGTATTTGGCACATGAAGTCAAGAATGTTTAGAGTCTGCCTCCAGTCTGCCTTCCTAAATTTATTTCACATTATCCCTCCTGTCACCCCAACTTCTCAACTTTTCACTCTGTTATGGGCAAACTAGGCTTCTTGATGTTCCTTATGCCTTCCCTTGCCTCCATGACTTCATAGAAGCCATCTCTCATCTTAGAATATTCTCTCTCATTACCTCTATGTCTTGGAGTCTCTCCAAGTTCCAACTGGAAGCCATTCCTACAGAGGACTTTTCCTGATCTCCCAAATATTTAGTGCTTTTCCTAATTTCTTTGGTATCTATATAATTATTTATATGGCAGCTAGGTGGTACCATGGCTAGAGTTCTCAGCCTGAAATCAAGAAGATGAGTTCAAATGAAGTCTTGGACATTTACTAGCTGTGTGGTTCTGGACAGGTTGCTTAACCCTATTAGCCTCAGTTTCCTCATCTGTAAAATAAACTGTAAAAGGAATTGGCAAACCATCCCACTGTCTGCCAAGAAACACCAAATGGGGTCACAAAGAGGCAGACACAGCTGAAACAACTAAACAAAAAACAACTCCATACAGCATCTTAAGGTTTATAAGGTGCTTCACAAATTTTACTTCATTTGATTCTCATGATAACTCTGGGAGATAGGTACTAATATCATACTCATTTTACAAATGAAGAAACTGAATCAGAGAGAGATGTTCACATAGCTAAGTGGCTGAGGAAGAATTTAAATTAGGTTTGCTTAATTTCATACCCAGCCTTCCATCTCTTGTACCATCTAGCTACCTCTCAGAATCAGGGGATAGAAATAATACTACTGGTTATTTCTTTTTCTTTGGGATTATTCATGTTTCACTTATTAACATCACTGTGCCCATCTTTAGAAGCTGGTGGCTACTGGGGTAAGCTCCAGGGTATAAAATTCAAACAGTGTAGCCTTTCATTGGTTGTTCTTCTTTGCCCCCAATCAATGATCCACAGAGATTAGGAAGGTGTTAATTTTAGGAAAATGTTTGCTTTGCTAAGAGAATGTGAACTTCCTCATTCTGGAGATTGTTTTTCTTTCAGGCTGCTTTTTCTGTCAATACCACCCAGGCAAGATGTGCCAGGAGACAAAATTGTGGGAACTTCCACAAAAATAAATAAAGGGTATGTAAGAAAATATTTGTTTGGGATCTAAGGAACCACAGACATATCAGGTTTCCAGAAACACCCATCATTTCCTTGTTTTTCCATTCTCTACTTCCCCTCTTTTCTCCCATTCATGGATGGGCAGTTTCGCCCACAAATAAGACAAAGCTTAGGATGAAGACCCCTGCAGCTGGTGTCAATCAGGGCTCAGTCAACATACCTGGACTTTCTCTTTATTGTCCCCCTGCTTTGGAATGTTGTATCCCAAGGGAGAGCTAGATGAGTACTTTTGAGATGGCTCTTTGGGAGATTCCTAGCCACATTCCTTAGAGGAAAGGACAAAAGAGCAACCTTTTTATTCTCCTGTTCTCTAGAAAGGTGCTTGCCTGTGGGCATCTTAATGGATGGAATTTTACTACTACAGACTGGAAAGTAGAGATTGTACTTAGAGTACAGGAGAGTAAACATCCCTGACTGAACACCAACAGGCTCTTAGTTTAAGAGTTTTGATGAGCCAGTATGGTATATTAGAAGGGATTAGGAGTAGAGAAACTTAGATAGGAAGTGTGGCATAGTGGAAAGAACAGTGGCCATGAAATCAGAAGACCAGGGTTCAGATTCTAGTTTTGCCACTTTCTACTTTGCTGACTATCAATCACTTAACTTCATTGAGTTTCTGTTTCTGCATATGTACAATAAAAAGGGGGGCAAGTTAGTAAGTCACTTTTATGAAGTGTGTTAAGATTTAGAAAGTAATTTTTCTCAACAGTCATGTGAGGTAGGAAGTATAAACATTATTATCCTTATTTTATGGATGAAACATCTGTATCTCAGAGAGGCTAACTGACTTGCTTAGAGTCACACAGCTAATTATGTATTGGAGCCAGAATTTGAACCCAGTAATTAGAAATCTGGTGGGTATTATATTTTAGAATTTTAATCTTTAGTAATTTTGAACTAGTCAAACATCAATGAACGGGAACTTTTCCATATACCTAAAAGAATAAAAAAGAGGGCTTTAAGGAACTATGTATAGTTAATGTATAGCTTGACTTTTTAGAAGTATATAGTGAATCAGTACATTATTTCCCAAGCTGTCCCACCTTTCTGCTTCTGAACTTCTTTTCATTTTATTCTGTCTATTATTAACTGTCAATGATATACCTTCCCTTCCCTTCCCTTCCCTTCCCTTCCCTTTCCTCCCCTCTCCTCTCCTTTCCTTTCTATTTTTTCCTTCCTTCCTTCCTTCCTTCCTTCCTTCCTTCCTTCCTTCCTTCCTTCCTTCCTTCCTTCCTTCCTTCCTTCCTTCCTTCCTTCCTTCCTTCCTTCCTTTCTTTCTTTCTTTCTTTCTTTCTTTCTTTCTTTCTTTCTTTCTTTCTTTCTTTCTTTCTTTCTTTCTTTCTTTCTTTCTTTCTTTCTTTCTTTCTTTCTTTCTTTCTTTCTTTCTTTCTTTCTTTCTTTCTTTCTTTCTTTCTCTCTCTCTCTCTCTCTCTCTCTCTCTTTCTTTCTTTCTTTCTTTCTTTCTTTCTTTCTTTCTTTCTTTCTTTCTTTCTTTCTTTCTTTCTTTCTTTCTTTCTTTCTTTCTTTCTTTCTTTCTTTCTTTCTTTCTTTCTTTCTTTCTTTCTTTCTTTCTTTCTTTCTTTCTTTCTTTCTTTCTTCCTTCCTTCCTTCCTTCCTTCCTTCCTTCCTTCCTTTCCTCCTTCCTTCCTTCCTTCCTTCCTTCCTTCCTTCCTTCCTTCCTTCCTTCCTTCCTTCCTTCCTTCCTTCCTTCCTTCCTTCCTTCCTTCCTTCCTTCCTTCCTTCCTTCCTTCCTTCCTTCCTTCCTTCCTTCCTTTTTCTTTCTTTTTTTTCTAGAGTCATCAAAGTTTAGTGGCAAGGCAAAAGTCAGGACAATTGGCAGTGACTCAGGTTACAGTGGATGATCTAGGTATCTTTTGGTATCTGACTAAGCCATTGGAATAAATTGTTGTCATCCACCCATTCCTTCAAGGGAAGTCTTCATGTTCTTGAGGAAGACATTCCCCTAACCCACTGGCAGGGTTCTGGGTTGTCAGTTACACTCAATCTCAACTGATTTTCTTTGAATCTATTCTTTATATTATTGCTTACCTTATAATAATATCTCATTTTATCAATATACCATAATTTGCACATTATATGTAATTTGCTACATATGAGTTCTTTCCCTCTTTCTTGGCTCTTTTTGAGGGATTTATACCTAGTAGTGATATTTCTGGGTCAAAAGATGTTCAAAATTTCACAATATTTCAAGTACAGTTCCAAATTGATTTCTAGAATGACTAGGCCAATTCACAAGTCTACCATTTGTGCTTTACTGAGCCTGTCCTCTCATAGTCACTCCAATTATTGTCATTTTCCTTTTCCATTGTCTTGGTCAATCTGGTGGGTGTGAGGAAACATGCTTGTAATTTTAATGTTCAGTTCTTTTATCTGGAGAATTTTTTCTTATGATTGCTAATAGCTTGATGTTCTTTCCATTTATGAGAAGTGGCTGTTCATATCCCTTAACTATCCAGTGATGGTGCTTGTTTTTATGAATTTGAATAAGACCTCTATGTGTCTGAGATATTAAGACCTTTTTCAGAGAAACTTTCTCCAAATATTTTTTCCTACTTAGCTATTTCCCTTTTCATTTTAATTGTAATGAATTTGTTTTTATAAATACTTCAATTTTAAGTAACCAAAACTATCCAATTGTCTCATTTAATCCTCACTCTATTTGGTCAAGAAATTATACTGTATCCATAATTGTGAAAGGTATAATATGCTTTGCTCTTCCATTTTTATATGTTGTAATCTTTTATATTAGGTGATATATGCATTTGAAACTTAGGTCACTTTCTAGTTTTCTCAAGAAATTTTGTTGAATAGTAATCCTTATTGGAGCAGTTGGAGTCCTCTGAGTCTCTCAAACACTATTCTACTATATTCATTTGCATCTAGTGTTCATATGCCTTAAGATTTTTACTAAGAGCTTTTTCTGCTTTTTGATTGGTGACAAATAGTTTCTTTTTCTTATCATTACACCTTAATAGTATAATTAATTATGTAGTTCCTTTCCTTCCTACTCTTTTTCAAGATTTCCTTGATATTCCTGGTCTTTTGTGCCTCCAGATGGATTTTGCCAATCTTGTTTTACTAGTTTTATAAAGCAACTCTTTGGTGACTTAATAGGTATGATCCAGAATCAATAAATTAATAATAATGTAATTTTTATTATATTGGCTTCACCTATTCACGAACAATTAAAATTAATGTTTCTTCTTTGCCTATGCTTGTCATCCATTTATTTTATCTTATCAGATTATAATGGTGATAATGAACATCCTTGCTATTCCTCCAATCTTATTAGAAAAAATCTCTAGCATTTCTTCACCACATATAATGCAGAATTTTGTTCTTAGATATTTGTCAATTAAAGCCCCATTTTTTCCTGTATTTTTATTTTGTTTGTTTTTTTTACCAGAAGTGGGAATTGAATAAAGTTTTTCTTCATGCATTAGCATAATGATCTGATTTAATTTTTAAAGTTAATCTAGTTTATTACATTTATAATTTTAATATTAAGATAACTCTGCATTCCTCATAGAAATATTTCTGAATTATATTGTGTAATTGTTGAAATATATTGCTACTTCCCCTTGTTAGTTTTTTTTTTTTACATTTTGTGTCAATTTTCATGAGGGACAGTATTCTACATATTTATTTCTCTGCCTTGTCTTTCCTTGGCTTTGGTATCAAGAATATATTTGTTTCACAGAAAGAATTTGATAGGATTTCTTCTTTCCATATTTTGGAAAATAATCTTTAATATATACTAGACTTAATTTTTCTTTGAATGTTTAG
Source organism: Monodelphis domestica (assembly GCF_027887165.1). Taxonomy (NCBI): domain Eukaryota; kingdom Metazoa; phylum Chordata; class Mammalia; order Didelphimorphia; family Didelphidae; genus Monodelphis; species Monodelphis domestica. The sequence continues at coordinate 24,338,055 of NC_077230.1, forward strand.
TAAAATTCATTTAAAATCAGCCTGGAGTATTTTCTTTTGCCATAGTTGTGGCACTTTCAATTTATTTTTTATGAAATTAGATTAATTACATTTCTATTTCTTCTTATGTTAACATGGATTTAAATTTTTTTTTTGTAAATATTTGTCCCCTTAATTTGTTGTTAATTTTATTGCCTTATGATTGGGTAAAATAATTCCTAAAAAATTCCTTTATTTGTAACTATTTGCTGTGAATTCTCTTTAAAAAAATTGTCAATATTGGCAATTTGGCTTTCCTCTACCAAATTGATTAATAAATTAAGAATTTTATTAGTTTCTTTAACATTGATCTTAATTTTATTCATCAGTTCAATTTGTTTTTTTTTTTTTGGCTCCCCATTTTGTTAGCCTCTCTTTTTATTTTCATGATTTCTATAGTCTTTTTGGTTGGAATTTTTAAATTTATTGCTTTTTTACATATTTTAAAATTTTTCACACTTTATTCATTTAATTTCTTTTTCTCTTCATTGCTGAAAGAACTGTTTAGAGATAGACCTTTTTTTAAATCCTTACCCTCCACCTTAGAATTCAATACTATGTATTGAATAAATAAGATTATTTATCCTCCAATGGATTTTGAATCTTTTCTTCAAATTTCATTATCAATTATATTTTTACTGCATTTTGGTCAGTTAAAGATGTATTTAAATATTTCTTCTTTTCTGTGTTTGTTTATGAGATTTTTACCTAGCATAAGTCAATTTTAAAAAAGTTATCTTCCATCTCAGAATCAATACTATATATTGATTTTAAGGCAGAAGAGCAATGAGGGCCAGACAATAGGGGTTAAGTGACTTGCCCAGAATCACACAGCTAGGAAGTGTCTGAGGTCATATTTGTACCCAGGAACTCCCTTCTCTTTGATCTGGCTCTCTATCCACTGAGCCACCTAGTTGCCCCCAGATCAATTCTTCAAAGTACAATTTAAAGATGGGAACTATGTATAGTTCTTTCTATTCACATTCAATAATCATCAGAGGTCTATCATATCTAATTTTTCTAAAATTTAGTTCATGTCCATAACGTCTTTCTTATTTATTTAATTAAGTTTTTTTAGGCTTGTCTAGGTTTGAAAAGGGGGACATTAACATCTCCAACTACTAGATTTTTGCTATTTCTTGCTATAATTTGATTAATGTCACTTTTAAGTATTTAGACTCTGCCATTGGGTGCTTATATATTAAGTACAGATATTATTTCATGGTGTATGATGCCTTAAACTTAATGTAGTCTGTAAACTGATTGTCTTTTTTAATCTTGTCAATTTTTGCTATTGTTTTTTCTGATTGCTCTCTGCTTTTAAAAAAATATGCTTAAAGAATAATAAATTCTATTCCTCTTATTTTAATTCCGGGAGTCTCTTATAAAAGAACATTTTGGATTCTGTTTCCTAATCCACTCTACTATTCTTTTCCATTCTATGGTGAGTTAATTCCATATACCTTTTTGATTATGCTTCATGCCCCTTTTAACCAAAGTAGAAAGTTGTAGAAGAGAACCATGATCAAAATCAGTTATCTATAATTAAGTTGGCCTGCTTCCACTTTGTTGCTTCTCTTATACTCTTTTTACCCAAGCCTTGACAACTGATTTTTATACTCTTTCCTTCCTTTTAATCTCCTCTTTATGAATTGTCCCCTGGTGTTGAGTTTGTTTTGTTTATGACTAGTCTGTCCCTATCACTTCCTATCCCCTCCTTTTTCCACTCTACTCTCTCCCTCCATGTCTCTGACCAATACTAAGTTGAGTTTAAAGTATTTCTACACTGAATTCTTCATTTGCTGTTGACTGGATGGCTAGAGAAACAGTAGTATCTCTCTTTCTAGGCTGATAATAAATGGAGCAAAAATCTAAATTTCTTGAGGATAGGGGCTATTTCTCTTTCATGCTTATGTACTCAATATCTAACACAGCACCTTACCCATTGTAGGAATTCAATGAACATTTATTGAATTTAATTGGATAATGAGAGTTGCTTAAAATAAGACTTTCATTCTTAAGTTAATTAATTTAACTTCCAATAAACTTTTATTGACTACCTACTAAATTTGAAATGTTATTAAGAGATATAAAACCTAGAACCACAGAATCAAAGAATCCAAATGTTTCAAGGGACCTCAACGGTCAACTAGTATGACCCATCCCTGAACAGAGGAATCCCTTTCTACAACATCATTGAAGAGTCTTTATTGATCATCAGTTTGCAGACTTCCAGTGATAGGAATCTGCTCTCTTCTAAAGCAGCCCCTTCAACTTCTGGACAGCTCCAATTGCTAAAAAAGTGTTTTCCTACATTGAATCTAAATCTTCTTCTATGACACTTTATCCACTACTGGGGACCATTATACTTCCTGGCTAATTCCATGCCATACTCTCCACTCAGACTATCATTTTACCTCCTCCACAGCAGAAACTTAGTCTCTATTCTAGGGTTCCCATTTCTGAAAGGTATACTTTTGACTTATCTTGCTGGAGAACAAGGCTTTTTGATCATGTTCAAATCATGACTCCCCCTTAATCCTCCCCCTACTTCACCTTCCAATTTCCTCTTTACTTCTTGTATCCCTTTTTTAGAATACCTTTAGATACCTTGACACACGAGTTTAATTCGTTCCATGGCCAAGCTGGTAACTCAGTTTGCTTGTGTGTCAAATCGAATTTCCCCATTTAAATTAATGGAAATGCAATTAATCCGTTCTGACCCCTAAAAAAACCACACACATTTTTGGTTTATATGCTTTTAAATATGAAGATGTACTCCACAAATATATTTATAGATAATAAGAAAGAATGTAAAGGAATAAACTTGCTTATGAAATGTTATTTACCTTCAGGGTCAGGTGAAGATGCTAGTGGAGAAGACGTTCATTTTATGCGCTATTGCTTAACATAAATTACTCTCTACCCACGATAATATGTGAAACAAGTATTGTTCCACGGCTCTAATGCATGACCTGTTGCAACTTTTTCTGGGTGTGCCTTTTCAACAAACTATTTAATTTTTTCCCAAATCCTCAACATTTCCTTAATATTGCCTGTATTGATTACCTCATCCACCTTGGGCTCTTCCCTACTAATTTCCTGAAAAACCTCCATATGCTGCTACTGTTGTAACTCCTTCAATTCCTCCATTGTCAGTACTCAGTGTTAAAAGTTAAGAAATTTGTCAAAAAATATGACAATAAAGACAAAAATAAAGAAGAAAGCAAAAGCAATTTCAATTCAGATGCTCCCATGGCCAGATAAACACTGAACTAAATGAGACAGCCAGCCTCGTGTAACTTGTGAAACCAAACGTTCATTGGGCTATCTAGTGGAGGGTGGTGGAAGCTCATGATTCAAATATCCACTCATGGCTTAAAGCAAAAAATCTGGATTGTATCTCCAATTGCTCATGACTTAAGGTGCTTGTGTATCAAGGCACCACTGTATAAGTTCCTTGTGGGCAAAGAGTTTCCTGTTTAATTTTACTTTTATCCCCAATACTTAACGCCTTTGTTTGTTGTTATTGTTTAGTTGTTTTGAGGGTGTCTGACTTTTTGTGATCCCATTTGAAGGTTTCTTGGCAAAGATACTGGAATGGTTTGCTATTCCCTTCTCCAATTCACTCTTACAGGAAAAGGGGTTAAGCGGCTTGCTCAGGGGCATATAGCTAGCTAATGTCTGAGAACAAATTTGAGTTCAGGTCTTTCTGACTCCAGCCCTGGCCCTCTTTCCCTGTGTCACCTGTCAGCCTTGCTTTATACATACTAAACACTTAATGTGCCCCCCCCCATCCATTGATTTTTATTCTGTCATCTGAAGTAAAACAAGTCTAATTGTACTACCAACCTCATGATGATCCTGTGAAATACCTGAAGATAGTTATTTATATCCCATTCCCCACATCTTGTCTTCTTTAATCTAACAGCACAAGTACCTTTACGTGATCCTGAGATAACACAGAGGTGTAACAGGGGCAGGGTGGCAGGGGCTTTGTCCCAGGTGTTAACAAGGAATATCTTTTTAAAAATTGAAGGGGATAATATGATTTTCCTGTGCATGCTCACCATTATTCTCAGGCAGTGTTCCCTTTTATTCTTCATCAGAGTTATTTGTGCTATCAATATTTTAGTAGCTAATAATAATATGAATTATTCATATAACAATACTATGTGCCAGGCACTGTGCTAAGTGCTTTATAATATAGCCATCCCTCGCTATATCATGGTTCACTTATTGGGACTTCACCATATTGTGGGTTTAAAAAAAAATCTAATTCTGTATTGTGGAGTTTTGGCTATATTGCAGGATTTTGCCATTGAATATTGTATTGTACACAATGGAAATGTAGTACGGCCCTACCGCTTGTGCAAATTTGCCAACTTGAGTTTGTAAATGGCACACTATTGGCTGATGGAAAGTGACCAACCACAGCACTGTAATAATTCAAATTGGTTGCCAAATATAATAGTTACAATTTTGGTTTGACAAAAATAACAATGATTTTAAAAAAGAATTGTGGTCGCCATATGTAAAATTTATTTCTTAAGTCAAAATGTTGTTAGTAGCTCTTAATAATTTAATTTAATATAAATATAGAAAAAGGAGGCAAATGTATGAGGGAAGTAGAGAATATTTCCTAGCCTACCACCCTAGAGCTCCTATCCAAAGAAATTCAGCTTGCTCCCCCACAAAGTTCCAGTTTCCACATGGAAGTCTGGTAGTCTCTTCAACAAGAGTCTCACCAGTGTCTTCCTTCAGTTCAAGTCACACTGCCAAATCTATACAGTGTGGAATACTTCTTCAGTCAGACTCGCCAATTCCAAATGTATTTTCTTGCAGAATGAATTAGAGAAAAAAGCCTCCTCTTCAGCCGAATTCCTCCTAAAATGCCTCCAAAGGAGTCCTTGGGCTGACTTTTTATAAACAGTTTCTCCACGTCACTTCCTGTCTCTCCCACTTCACAGGAAGCAATCACAGCCTCCCAATATGCCTAGCACTGCAGTGGGGGGAAAAGGGGGCAGTGCTTGTGGCCTTTTAGGACATCAACTTTCTTAGTTAGTGACTTACTAAGTGTTAAGTGGGGGTACTTTAAGTTTTTGATTGATTAACTTAAAATAGAAAAAGAGAATAAGAATTCCCTTTCATAATTGGCTCAGTGACTATAGCATGGGTCTGTTTGCTCTCCTATCGTGGGGGTCTCTGGAATGTAACTCCTGTGATAGGCGAGGGATGGCTGTTTTATCTCATTTCATCCTCAAACATCTCTGGGAGATAGGTGCTATTATTCATCCCCATTTGACAGATGAAAAAACTAAGGCGCATAGAGAGATTAAGTGACTTGCCCAGTCACACATCTAGTAAGTGTCTGAGGCTGGATTTTAATTTAGATTTCCCTGACTTCACTATACTACTTAACTTGATCCTACTTTTATTCTTGAAAGTTCATCCAGTCCCTCATCAACCAACTTGTCCTGGAGATTTTAAGATGATGGAATCCTTCCTACCTTTACTGAACTCTTTGAAATATTACTTCCTTGAAACTATTGTATGTCAGACTGTGCCGTTCATTTATTAACAAAGTCTAAGACAATATCCATTTCTCGAGGTTCCTATAATTTCTACTTTGGCAACCATTTCCTCTTTGATGGTAAGAATCAAGTTCCCTTCATCATCAATCCTATGTTTTAAGGAATTACATCATCATTAATAACCATGTTAACTCAAGAATTTGCCAGTTCTTTTATTTTTTTTCCAAAAAAGTTTCAATCAACATTTAGACAGCTGAAATCTCTTTTTATCACTACTGTATCATGTCTCTATAGTAGGTTTGCCATCTGTTTTCCAAACTTTTCTTTTATTTCTTCTTGATGGATGGTTCTGCCATTGTATGTTTATCTTTCTTCCTCCATTAGTCCTCATGATAATTGCTCACATTTATTCACACCTTAAGGATTCTAAAACATTTTACAATTGATCCTTAAAACCTCATGAGATAGGTGCTATTATTTTCCTCAATATACAGATGAGGAAAATGAGTCTGAGACAGTTTAAATAACTTGGACAGCTCTTAAGAGCCAGAAGCAACATTCAAATTCAGATATTTCTTGACTTCCAGTCCAACTCTGTACCACCTAACTGCCTCAAAAGTTCTTCAATATGTTCACTGCTCCAATCATGGATTTTCTCAAATAAGTATATCTTCTTGATATATAACATTACTCCAGTACCTTTTAAAAACTTAATCTATGGATTAGATAAAAGGCATACTTTATTATATTAGATATTCGACATTATATTATAATAAAATATATATTTCTATAGCAATAGTTCAGCCAGGAACTGCAAGCTGCCAAGTCCCAGTATCTGACAAAATTTATTTTATTTAAAACTAATCAACTTTGTTTATTACCCAAGCTTTGTGCATAATTAAATAGACATCTGAGACCATGAATTTTATGTTACACTTCTTGGATCCAATCTCTTGTGAGTCACTGATATTTTTCTTCTTTCCCTACTAAAGACCTTCACAGTCTGTCTCCAGCCTACTATTCTAGGCTGATTGCCCACCAATCCTTTTCACGAATGCCACATTCCAGCCTAATTGACCTTCTTGCTGTTCTTCATAAAAGATGGTCCATTTCTTGCCTATGTGCCATTTCACAGGCTGTTTCCCAGTGGCTACAATTTGCTCTTCTCGCCTCCACTTCTTGGAAATCCTCACTCCTTTAATGGCTCAAGGAGGGTGCCACCTCCTTCAAGGGCCCTTTCATGATTCTTCCAGTCATTCACAACCTTCACTCCCACTCCAAAAATCACTTCATATATATTTAATATGCCCTGCTTATTTACTTTGAATAAGTTGTACCTACCAATTAGAATGAAAATTCCTTGAGGATAAGTATAGTCTTGCTGTCTTATGGCCTTGCACATATTTAATAAGTGCTTGCTGATTAATTGCTATTTTGGGGGTGGAATATATCATCTACCTATTGACAATTTCCTCCATTTTCATTAATTCTCTTTTGAAGAGATTCATAAGCTTCTTGGAAAATATACTTTTATTAGCACCCAGTCCCTAACCAAGAGCTTCATCATGCCTATATCTTAAGTCATGTTTTAAATATATAATCCCACCAAGTCTCAGTAATATTTATGTGACCAGACACGCCATCTTATTTTTTCTTTTTTATAATATTTTCTCCCCCTCCCCTATTACATGTAATAATACTTTAACATTCATTATTTTTAACTTTTGAGTTCCAAACTCTCTCTGACCTTCCCTCCTTCAATCCCTTCTTTCTCTCCCACCTCCCTGAGATGGTAAGCATTAGATTTTGCATGTGCAATCATGTATAACATTCTTCCATATTAGTAATTTTGTTGGAGAGATCTCAAAAGAAAAACAAAAAGAAGAAAAAAGAAAACAAAACATAGTTTGTTTCAGTATGCATTCGGACTCCATCAGTTCTTTCTCAGAAGGCATATGGCATTTTTTGTCACGAGTCTCTGGGATTGTATTGCTGAGAATAACTAGATCATTCACAGTTGTTCATCAAAAAATATTGCTGTCATTGTGTACAACATTCTTCTGGTTCTGTTTATTTCACTTTGCATTGGTTCATATAAGTCTCTCCAGATTTTTCTGAAATCATCCCACTAGCCATTTCTTTTAGCATGTTAATATTCCATAATTACCATATGCCACAATTATTCAGCCATTCCCTAATTGATGGAAAACCTATCAATTTCAAATTCTTTGCTTCTACACAAAGAGCTACAATAAGTATTTTTGTGCAAATAAGTTCTTCCCCTCATCCTTCTCTTTGGGATACAGACCTTGTAATGGTATTAATGGATCAAAGGGCATGAATAGTGTTAGAGCCCTTTGAGCACAGTTCCATATTGCTTTCCAGAATTGTTGGATAAAATCACAACTCTATCAACAGTGTCCCAATTCTTCTGCATCCCCTCCAACATTTATCATTTTCCTTTTCTGTCATATTAGTCACTCTGATGGGGGGAGGTGGTTCCTAAAAGTTGTGGTAATTTATATTTCTCTAATCAAGTGCGATTTTGAGCATTTTCCCATGTAATTAGAGATGGCTTTGATTTTATCTGAAAACTGCCTGTTCATATCCTTTGACCATTTATCAATTGGAGAATGACTTTTATGTTATTTATTCTACATATTTGAGAAATGAGTCCTTTATCAGAGATATTCTTGGCCTTTTGTTTTTCCAGATTAATTTTGTAATTATTTTTTCTAGTACAAAATAATTTTGGGAATTTGTTTGGTATGGCACTGAATAAGTATATTAATTTAGGTAAAATTGTCATTCTTATTATATTTGTTTGGTCTACTCAAGAGTAATCTGTATTTTTCCAGTTGTTCAGATTTGACTTTATTTGTGTGAAAAGTGTTTTGTAAATTAAATTCATATAGTTCTAGAGTTTCTTTTGGCAGGTAGATTCCCAAATATCCAATAAATGCATTACTTTGTATGTACATGAGCGAAGAGGGGTAGCTTCAGGTATTTTAACTCAGACTTTGGAACCTTCTCAGCGCCCCGTTGCCTATTATTCTGCCCAACTAGACCCAGTAGCATCGGGAGCACCACCATGTCTTAGAGGAGTAGCTGCTACAGCCTTACTAGTGACATAAACTGTTGATCTAGTATTGGGATGCCCATTGACAACTATGTGCCCACATGAGGTAGAAGCATTGTTGTTAAGACATAGAACACAGGCATTTTCTAATCAGCGAATTACAAGGTATGAAATAACCTTGTTAAACAATGAAAACATTACCTTGAAGCACTGTTCAACTCTTAACCCTGCCACCTTGCTTCCAGATTTACCAGCTTCAGGAGAACCATTACATAGTTCTGAAACACTAGTGTCCATGGCAGAAAAGCCTCGAGATGATCTCTTGGACACTCCCTTAAACAACTCAGATCTGGTCTTATTTACTGATGGTTCTTCTTTTATGAGAGATGGCATTCGCTATAGTGGAGCTGCTGTAGTCACAGAATTTGCCACTGAGTGGTCAGCTTCGCTGCCCTCTAATATTAGTGCTCAAGGGGCAGAACTCATGGCTCTGAAACATGCCTGTATAATTGCCAAGGGAAAAAAGGCAACAATTTATACGGATTCTAGATATGCTTTTGGCATTTGTCACTCAGTCGGGATGCTATGGCTCCAGAGAGGATTTTTAACTTCAGCTGGAAAATCCATAGCTAATGCAGAAATTATTAATGACGTTCTTTCTGCTCTCAAACTGCCTGAAGCCCTAGCTGTAGTTCATTGCTCTGCTCATACAGGTGGCTCTGACCCTGTCTGTAGAGGAAATGACCGAGCAGATGCTGCTGCAAAGCTAGCAGCCATAGAAGGACCTGGATTAATTTTAACATTAACAACCACTGATGATTTAAATTTATCACTTTCCTATAATGAAAAGGAAGTGAAAAAATGGAAACAAAAATTTAAAGCAAAATAGATTAATGGAGTGTGGGTATCGTCTGAAGGGAAACCCCTGTTCCCTAGAAGTTTCTATCACCAAATTTGCCAATCTGTGCATAAAAATGGTCACTTTGGTACCCAGGGCATCGTGGACTCTGTTAAGAGAGTATGGATAGCCTCCAGTATAACTACCATAGCCTCTAAAGTGTGTTCAGACTGCTCTACCTGCCAAGAATATAACCAACACGCCTTTCGTGGAAAAGCTTTCGGTGGGCGTCCTCTGGCTTACACACCTTTTGAGCACCTACAGATAGATTTCATAACAATGCCAAAGGCCGGACATTATCAATTTTCTCTAGTCATAGTAGATCAACTGACCAGATGGCCGGAAGCATTTCCTGTGAACCGAGGCACGGCGGCTTTTGTTGCTAAGGTGCTTTTAAAATAAATTATTCCTCGTTTTGGCCTGCCAGCATGTATTGATTCCAATAGAGGAAGTCATTTTACTGATTCTGTCTTAAACCAAATATATTCTTGCTTGGGGATAACTCCCAAATTCCATGTTCCATATCATCCCCAGAGTTCAGGACAAGTTGAGAGGATGAACAAAGAACTTAAAACTATGATTGGCAAATTATGCACTGAGACCCATTTAAAATGACCTGAAATTCTCCCTCTGGCCCTATTTTATCTTAGAAGCAGGCCTAGAGGAGACTTACATATTTCACCATTTGAGATGCTTTTTGGACATCTGCCTATACAGGCTAAGCCTTTCTCTCCGGCATATACATCACTATTAGGGGGAGATATTACTATCGCTTCCTATATACAGGAATTACAGAATAAACTGCATGAACTTCATGAATCTGGAGCTGCAGTACAAGCCGGACCACTAGACTTTTCACTTCATGACCTGAACCCAGGAGACAAGGTGTATATTAAAAATTTCCAGCTTACTGGAGCAACTCAGCCTTCGTGGGAAGGACCATTCCAAATATTGTTAACTACTCCAACATCTATAAAGGTTGGAGAAAAGGACTCTTGGATTCATTGCTCACATGTAAAGAGAGCATTTTCTGCTGAGACTGATTAACTGTATCCTATCACATGCATTGAAGATAATAATCCATTGACAAGTGGATGCTGTTTTTTCAAAAACACATTGAATTCCTGATTTTTTTCTTCTCTTTCCCTTATTTTTTATTATTGCTTTTCTTTTGAATATTTGAATTTTTTCCCCTTTCCTCATTTCTTGTACAAAAGGTACATACAATTAAATTTTTTTTCTCTCTCTCTGCAGTAATATAAGTTTAAATATACTTACCCAAACAGCTTTAGACTGTGGGAACCTGCCATTTATTGATAAAATGTTATGGGACTATGATTAATGTTTGTGTCTGATTCCAGGAAATGGGATAAAAACAAGGAGCACAGACTTTACCTGAATAGTGCCAAAAGAGCACACAGGAAATACTAATGTGGACTCGAGGTTGCGACGCTTGACATATGTTATGTCGTAGGACTTCCTTGTATCTACACTTTTTATGAAGTACTCATACAAGTACAAAAATTTGACTATCATGCTAGCTCCCTATATCCTTGAGAATGAAAAAAGTCAGACCAGGGAATGACTCTTCCCTATCAAAATAAAATTCTAGTTCCTTTCCTTCTTATAATATGACTTCTTGTAGTCTTGGCTGCAAGTGGGTAAATGAAATATTACTGCATTCTGTCCTACAGACTTGTGGGATAGAAATTACTGTAAATTGGACCTTTACAAGGGCCCATTATGAAGTTATTCTTGTTTACTCAACATTTTATACATAGATTTTGGTGTTTTGATTCTAATTTTGAATTTTTTTTCTTCCCTTTCTCCCAAAAGTTTAACTTTCTTCCATATTTTTTCCCTTTATATATTTTTATTTTTTTGTTTGTTTTGTTTTTATTGTTTTTGAATTCTTTTAATAACTGACTCATATACCCCCATAACTCAACAATGCATCCTGAGCTAAACTGGATTTTTTTAACACCCACTTCAGGGGGGATTGTATTTTAATAAAACTCCAAGATTTTGAAAAGTTTTTTTTTTGTTTGTTTGAGAAACATCTTCAAGGAAGAAGCTTGCTAACTCCTAAATCCAGAGAATGAACTGTTGAAGAAAGATGCCAGAAAACCTACATTACATCAAGATCAAGAATGAACCTTGGGGTGTAGTTGCTTGAACTGAAGGTTGATTGAATTTATTTTGAATGTACACTCTTCTGCCAAAGGGGACTGCCCCCTAATTGGCTTTTGTCAATGTGCCCTTGGTTTTGCTGTGTCTCTCTATCTCTCCTATTTTTCCCTTATTTCTAACTATTGTAATTTCATACGTAGTATGTTTACAAGACCCATCGGAGAGGTTAGCCTTCCTTGGGCCTCAGGGGGGATTGTGCATTTCAAAACTACTCAACCCTGTTCAAACCATTCTTTAGAGGATGGGATTTGGCTATTTCCTGATCAATAACAGTGGAGATACTTGGAATGACAGAATCGGGTCTTGGAAACTACAATCTCCACCCTACTTAAGGTAACAGGATTTAGAAAGGGCTGCAGCAAAGTTCAAGATTTAATTATTTGAGAATATGACCTTCAACAGACATGTGCAAAGGGGACAGATCTCTGGGAGGTCCTGGGTTAAGCTAGAGCCACCATTGGCACAAGTGAAACACAGGAAGTGATGTAGAGGAGAGCTGAGGAGGCTGGGACTTCCTGTGTGGAGGAAAGGTGGTGGTTGGTGCCTGGTGCTTGGAGTGGAGGCCCTCAGACTGTTTCTCCATTTTGGTCACGTGAGTGATAGGGACTGATCTCTTTTCTTTGCCTCAGCTATCAAAGGCCTTGGGCCTTTGGCCCAGCCTAAGCAGAGGGGGGTATTTAAGCCCTATTCCCTTCTCTCCCCTTCTCTCTCTCTCTCTCTCTCTCTCTCTCTCTCTCTCTCTCTCTCTGTCTCTCTCTGTCTCTCTCTCTCTCTCTCTCTCTCTCTCTCTCTCTCTCTCTCTCTCCTTCTCTCTCTCTCTCTAATACCTTTCTTCCTCCTGTTAGTAATTAAAAACTCCATAAAGGGTTGACTGCTGACTTGAGTTTTCATTTAGGAATTACATAGCTGAATTCCTTGGCAACCTTAAATTAATATATATCAGTCTTTTAATGTGATTTGCATATCACACCCCCCCATCTCTTGCTGCTGGGCTTTGCTTGTAATATATAGAAATGCTAACTAATGACTTATGGTGAATTTGTTTATATCCTGCAACTTTGCTGAAGTTGTTAATTATTTCAACTAATTTTTTGGTTGATTCTCTAGGTATTTCCTCCCCTAATGATACTCCCTAAATATTTCATCATATCATCTGTGAAGTGTGATCATTTGGTTTCTTCATCGGCTATTCTAATTCCTTAAATTTCAATTTCTTCTCTTATTATCATAGCTAGCATTTCTAGTACAATATTGAATGATAGTGGTGATAATGGGCATTCTTGCTTCACTCCTGATCTTATTGGGAAAGCCTCTTGCTTATCCCCAATATAGATAGTATTGCTGATGGGTTAGATAGGTACTACTTATCATTTTAAGGAAAGCTCCATTTATTTATTCCTATGCTCTCTAGTGTTTTTAATAGGAATTGGTACTGTTTTTAGTCAAAAGCTTTTTCTGTATCTATTGATATAATCACATGATTCCTGTTGATTTTGTTGTTGATATGGTCAGTTATACTGATAATTTTCCTAATATTGAAACATCTCTGCATTACTGATATAAAACCCACCTGGTCATAGTGAATCTCCTTGCTAGTGTTATATATAAAATGTTTGCATCAATATTCATTAGGGACATTGGTTTATAGTTTTCTTTCTCTGTTTTTGTTCTTCCTGGTTTAGGTATTAGCACCATATTTGTGTCATAAAAATAATTTGGTAGGACTTATTTACCTATTTTTCCAAATAATTTATATAGGGTTGGGATTAATTGTTTCTTAAATGTTCGGTAGAATTTACTTGTGAATCCATCTGGCCCTGGGGACATTTTTCTTGGGGAGGAGGGAGTTAGTTATTGATACACAACATCTTCTTAACCAACTATTTACTTGGAAATAAAAACATCCACTGTGCTTGTGAGGGCTTCACATTTTATTTTTCCTGGACTTCTGGATTCCTAAGAAAAATTTCTATTTTTTAATTTATTTTTTCCCAAATAATAAAAATATCTTCTCCCTCTCCCACTTCCAGGTTCCTCAGTAAGAAAGAAAAACAAAAATCCTGTTCCAAACATATATTTTCAAGCAAAACAAATTACAGTGTTAGTGGGAAAAAAATCTCAGTCTTTAATCTGAACCTATCACCTACCTAAAAGGTAGTAGATAGCATGTTTCATCTTGAATCCTCTGGAATTATGGGTGGTCATTATGCTGATAAGAGTTCTAAGCCTCTCAAAATTGCTTGTCTTTAGAATATTGTTATTGTACGAATTGTTTTTCTGGCTTTACTCATTTAACTCTACATCAGTTTTTATGAGCCTTCCAAAGTTTTTCAGACACTACCCCCTTAATCATTTCTTATAGCTCAAAAATAGTTATAATTTTAAAAAAATTGAGAGACTGGTTTTCGAGTAAGAGTATCAATTTGTTGATTAAGTTTGCATTTAACCAATAAATTAAAAGGTCAATGATTCTCTTGATGATCAAAGACCAAGAAGTTCCTTCACCCTAGTCTATAAATATAATTTGGGTGTTCATTATTTCAGTTCCTCCCCTAGACATCCCAAGACATCTCTGATAAATAGTTAATGACAAGGTAGACTTACAAACCTCTACTCACTTCATCACAAGGGAGGTAGGTCTTAGCCTAAATAAAGAAAACACTAGCATATACTTTCCCCAGCCACATGGCAAGTCCACTGTACTTTCAAATGGTTCAGAGCTCACCATGGCTGGTCAGTTCTGTCATTAATCCTTTCACAGTTTTATCAAAAGATAAAAAGGTTCCAACCCAGTTAGATAAGTCAGGGGGCTAGGAATAGCCTTACTTTGGAAGTAGACTATTTTATCCTGACCTTGGGAGGCTAGAAATATTCTAATAAATAATATAGTTTAAATTCAATTTTCCTCACTATTCTGTATAATTTATATGCCATATCTTGTCCAACCATTTTATAACTGATAGACCCTCTATTTTCTTACTTTTGTCTTCACAAAAAGAGCTGCTTCAAATATTTTAATATATACTTTTACACTTAACAAAATTAAAAAAAATTTTATTTAAGTATTTTTCCATGATTGCATGATTCATGTTCTTCCCCCCCCCCATTTCCCTTCTCCCTACCAGAGCTGACAAACAATTCCACTGAATTATATATGTATTATCACTTAATACCTATTTCCATATTACTTATTTTTGTAACAATATTTTTAAAAACCAAAACCCCATATCCAATAACCATATAAGCAAGTGAAAAATCAAATGTTTTCCTTTTTGCATTTTTACTTCCATAGTTCTTTCTCTTGATGTGAATAGCATTTTCTCTTAAGTCCCTTGGGATTGTCCTGGATCATTGTTTTGCTATTAATAGCAAAGTCTTTCACATTTGATGGTCCCACAACATTTCAGTTTCTCTGTACAATGTTCTCCTGGTTCTGTTCATTTCACTCTGCATCAGTTCATGGAGGTCTTTCTATCTTTTATGGAAATCAAGCAGTTTATCATTCCTTATTGCACAGTAACATTCCATCACCATCATATACCACAATTTATTCAGCCATTCTCCAATTCCCCAATTGAGGGAAACTCTCATTTTCCAACTTTTTATCACCACAAAGAGCGTGACTTTGAATAATTTTGTACAAATATTTTTCATTTTTCATTATCAAGAAATCATTAGAAATCTTTGGGGTAAAAACCTAGTAGTGGTATTGCTGGATCAAAGGGTATACACTCTTTTAAAGCCCTTTGGTCATAATTCCAAATTGCCTTCCAGAATAGTTGGATCAAGCCACAATTCCACCAGCAGTGTATTAATGTCCCAATTTTGCCACATGCCCCCCAAAATTTATTATTTTCCTTTAATTTCACAATGGCCATTTTGCTAGATGTGAGGTGGTACCTCAGAGTTGCCTTTCTCTAATTGCATTTCTCTAATTAGGAAGGATTTAGAACCCCTTTTCATGTGAATATTGATAGTTTAGATTTCTTCATCTGAAAACTGGTTAGTCATATAATTTAAACATTTATCAACTGGGGAATGGCTTGATTTCTTGCAAATTTGACTTAGTTCCTTATATATTTGGGAAATCAGACCTTTGTCAGAGAATTTTATCATAAAAATTTTTTCCCAGCTTGTTGCTTCCCTTCTAAATTTGGTTGCATTGGTTTTGTTTGTAAAAAGTCTTGTTTTTTTAAAGGACTAATCCATCCTTTAATCTATCCTCTCTCTTGATATTTCTTTTTCCTTCTCTTTCTCTTTTGTTTTCTTGTTGAATGAACTATATTTCTGTATCCCACCCACCCTTGTATGTGTGTCTTTCCTTCTTTGAATGGATCAGAGGAGAAGGAGGTTCAAATGTTCATCACCCCTTTCTAGGTCTTTGTATACTTTTCAATTTTTGAACTCTGATTAAATGGGACAAGATTCCCCATCTTTCCTTACCTTTTTCTTCCTTGCAACCCAATAGCAACCTCCCTTCTTGCTGTTCTTCTTTGAAGATCATAAAAACATAATAGAATTTCTCCTAGGCCCACTGCCTAATTTAGTTATCTCTATGACTACTTGGTGATGACAAGGTCTTTATGAGTTTTAAGAGTTTATTCTTGTTTAGTTTTTTATTTGATCCTTGATTTTGCTTAAGTTTATTTTGTGTTTCTCTTGACTCTTGTATTTGAACTTCAAAGTTTCTAAGTTGCTCTGATCTTTTGATCAGGAATGCTGAGAAATTCTGATTCATTGTACATTGTACATTCCCCTCCCACCCCCCCATAACATTATACTTAGTTTTTTTTCTGGATGGGTCATTGTTGGTTGTAAGACTATCTCTTTTGCCTTCTGGATTATCATATTCCAAGCCCTTTTTATAGTGGTGTTTGCTTAATCATGTGTGATCTTAACTGTGTCTCATCAGTACTTGAATTCTTTCTATTGACTGCTTGTGGTATTTTTTTCTTTAAAATGGTACCTCTAGATTTTATATATAATATTCCCAAGTTTTATTTTGGGATTTCTTTCAGGAAATTAATAGGCACTGTCAATTTCTAATTTACTTGTTGGGTTTCAGAGATCTAGGAAGTTTTCCTTTCATGATTTCTTGAAACATATTGTTTAGGTTCTTTTAAACAATTTTTAGACATTTACTTCAGGTAGATCAATGACTAATATATCATTTCTTTTTTATCTTTTTTTCTTGGGCCAGTTGTTTTTATGATGTGACAATTCATATTTCCTTTTTTCAGTTTTTTTAAAACTTTGTTTTAATATTTCTCATTGTGTCATGCAGTCATTATCTTCTATTGATCCATCCCAATTTTGAGAGATTTTATTACTTGTTTGAAGTTTTATTTTGGCCCATGTGAAGAGCTATTAATTCTTTTTAAACAGTTACTTTATATCTTCCAAGAATTTTCATTAAATTGTCTTTTTCTTTGAGGCTTTGCTTGTAGATGTTTGGGTGACATTCTCTTCTACGTTTGTGTCTTGGGTGTTTCTGTCACTATGATGTTATTTTGTCATTTTTTGCTTGCTCATCCTTCCAGTCTATTTTGTGACATGAAGCATTATGGTAAGGCTAGGTTTTGGGTACTTCTGAGAGAATGTTTGGATTGACTTTGTGGTTTCTTGGATCCTAATGCTGCTTTCTTGGGGTTCCCAAGTATCGTGTTATTCCAGGATCGCTAGGATTGTACAGGCTTAGGGTCTGATACAAGGTATAGTCTGATCACTATCTCCATGTCATGCATTCTCAAAGTTCCTAACCTAGGTTGGGTCTGTGGAGCATACCTCTGGACTTCCTTCTGGTTGAAGTTCCAGTAGACTGGTGTTGTATCTTCTGGTATCAGTGTACTGGGAAACTTTATTGGTCCAGAATAACAGAACTTCAGGATCCCTTTTGGGCTGAATTTCTGCTCTAGTTATTCTCCTACAGTTTTCAGACTAGGGTTAGAAGCTGGAATGGAGACTCTTCTTTGCTTCTAGGCTCAAAGAAGTAAAACTACTGCTTGATTCTGAACTTATTACCAGCTTAATAACATAGCCTAAGGACCATGACTATTCCTCATCCTACAATATGGGCTCACTTTAATTAGTTCTGGATCTATGACCTGGAAATGGATAGTGAGCAACAGAGCTCTATTTCTATATCTTACATAAAGTCAGACCTCTATGCTGATCTTCTTACCATGATGGACAGCTCCTCACTGGGCTCGAATGCTCCATGAGGCCATTTCTGATTAGACTCCATCCCCGGTGTCTGGAGACTTTTTCTATGTTGCTATGCTGATCTGAGTTGGAAAAATGACTGATTTTTTCCTTAGATATCACACATGAGACGTGATCTGATTTATTTTCTAGATCTCTATGAGAAAGTTGTAGGAATAATATAGGTCAGGAGTACTTTCTCTTGATAGTCCACTTTTTGGCTTCCATGTCAGCAATGCTTTCTATTTTCCTTCTTGACATTCCTTCCTTTTCCCCTCGTGTGAATTGCCAGAGGAAGTCTATGTTCACCAGGTTTGCAAGGAGACTAAAAGCTTTATCCATAGATACTTAGCCCAAGAAATAAGCTTTTTTATTTATTTTTCACATAAAAGTGACCTCAGCATGTGCTTGGCAACCACGGGGGTACTAAAAACTTTCTTTTCCTTCTGACCAATATTGGAGTATTCTTTTCCTGTTAGTACAAGTCAGTACTTATTGTCATTCTTTATATTATATGAAATGTCTTCATTCTTAAAAAAAAAAATCTAGCCCTGCCCTCCAAAGACGCCTCCCAGTCCTAGTTATATTCTTCCTCTTCTTTTTCAGCTCCATTTTTAGGGCTATTTTCCCTTTGAAGCATTACTAAATCCTTTGAAGGATTCTGATAGTCTGAAGAACAGCGTATCAATCTTTCAGGACTTTTGTCTTCAATTTAGTAGGGAGAGCCACCTCCTTTTTATGCACACAAAGCTATTAATTGGCATCAAAAGAAACAAAACCAGAACACGTTATGGAGGTACCTTGAAAACATCCTTTATACTACATATCGGCTAGAACTGACATTCTCGGTTTTCTGTCCATTGCTGCTAACTTATGACTAACTGCCATACACAAATGTCTTTTTGCTATATTGGGAAACCTTGTCCATGGGGGTTCCTATGTTTTTGGGTTTTTTTTTTTATCCTAGCCATACCTCTGCCCTTTTAAAAAAAACTGAGACTTTCTATGTTTTCTTGTGTTATAAAAAACTAGATCTTGGCTCAATTAAAATAGATTTGCAATGAGGAGATTCCTATTAAGGCTCTGAAGTCAATAGAGATAATCTGCCAGCAAGATGGCACAGCGGATAGAGCATCAAGCCTGAAGTCAGAAAGACTCATTTTCCTGAGTTCAAATCTGACCTCAGACACTTACTAGCTGTCTCACCCTGGGCAAGTCACATTTGGCCTCACGTCCTCAGTCTTTAAATTGAGCTGGGGAAGGAAATGGCAAACTACTCCAGTGTTTTTGCCAAGAAAACTCCAAATGGGGTCACAGACAGTCAGACACAACTGAAAAAATGACTGAGTGACAACAACTATGTTCCAAAGTAGAACATGAATGTTTAATTAGAGAGGCAGGAAGCGATTTGGAATTCTGATGGAAGGGAAGCAATCCCTTTTATTAGAGAATCAAGGAAGGCTTCATGGAGGTGTTAGCACTTTAACTGAGCATTAAAGCATAATGGGAAGGTGTTACTGGGAAAGAGGGAGAACATTTCAAGAAAAAAGAAAATGGCAAAGAAGAGTTTGGGACATATTTCAGGAACAAATAATCTACTTTGGCTGGAGCATAGGTTGCTAGTATAGCCTTTGTATGGGCACTCTCTCTCTCAATACTGGAAATCAATACCCAGCATCAGCATGCCAAGCAGAGTGACTGACAAGAGTGTGAGAGAAGACAGATCCAGGCTCTTCTGTCTCTACCGGTTCCTTGGGCTTCCTGCTTTGGGAAAGAAGATGGGTGGTGCCAACCTCTCTTCACCTGAAAGAAGGAATGGGAAATGGCTGCAAAAGCGTGTTGAATTGGGGGCAACTAGGTGGCATGGTGGATAGTGCTCTAGGCATGGAGTTGGGAGGACCTGGGCTCAAATCTGGCCTCAGGAATTTCTTAGCTGTGTGACTCTGGGCAAGTCACTTAACCTTGTTTGCCTAACCATTCATTGTCCTTACGTGTTAGAGTTGTTAATAAAGCAGAAAGTAAGGGGTGTGTGTGTGTGTGTGTGTGTGTGTGTGGTGTGTGTGTGTGCATTTTTAAGATTATTGAGTACAAATTATCAAGGGATACAAATGTTTGGGGAAGGAATTAGGGTTTTATTCAATAGCTAAAGGGGATTTGGTTAATGTGTCTGCAATAAACATATATTAAAAGTTACTAGTTGTGGGTATTAAGTGCTAGAAGGAAAAAGAAGGAAAAAGAAGAAAAAATCCTTGACTTCAGGGAGTTCATAATGAGGAAGAGAATACATCAAAAATTTAAAAACCACACATATTTGATGGTGGTTTGGCTCATTCCTGAACTATCTGAGATGGTGTTAGTCACATGGGAGATGCTGGGGGGGGGGGACCTACTTCAGGGAAACCAGAGACATTGCACATTGGCCTCCCATGGGTTTGGAAGCAGCCTTTTCCCATTGATTGGGCATCCTTAAAGAGACCTCACATCTTCCTTATGTTCTCTTCTAGGTTGAAGGACTTTTTCATTAAGAGCTAGTGACAGGAGGCAGCTAGGTAGCTCAGTGGATTGAGAGCCAGGACTAGAAAAAGGATACCCTGGGTTCAAATCTGATCTCAGACTCTTCCTAGCTGTGTGACCCTGGGCAAGTCACTTAATCTCAATTGCCTAGCACCTACCACTCTTCTGCCTTGGAACTGATACCCAGTATTGATTACAAGACGGAAGATCGGGGTTTAAAAAAAAGCTGGTGAGATCTTTTGGTAAGGAAGAGAGTATTAGGGCCTCCTTCTCATCCCTCTTTAAGTCATGTAGTCCCCCCCCCAAATCTGGAGCTCTGGCTTCTTCTGGATCTTTTCTATTTTATTTGTAGGGAGTAGAATATCTAATTCAGTCTGGAAGCTTGAGCCAGGAGTTCAGAAATCCAGGCTTGACAATGCAGCCAGCCTACCGATGCTATCCTGAGGAGCAAGTTTCCAGCCAAAGCTGGCACTGCTTGCCTTGGACTTGAAGCTGGTGAGACTAAAGCTATGTGGGTACTGAGCCCAACTGTGGTCCCAATCTACCCCCTCTTCTACCTAAAAACTGAGGTGGCGAAGGGGGAATTATACCCATGAGAGCTGGTAACTCTCATTTCCTAAAGTGAATACTATGCTCAATGGCTAATAGAACAAGACCACTTGCTAATCACTGGAACCCTAACAATTTGGAGAAGACAACATGGACATCCGGGGACATCCCAGAGAAGAAAGGCTCAGTCATCTCCTCAGAGTCCCTGAGAATCTTAATGGGTACAAAATGTAACTGTCCTGGACCTGAGAGAATGGAGCAGAACAACCACGTTGCACACGAGATAGATACAGGGCAAACTGGAAAGATTTTTGAGCAGGGTGGTGAAAGGATCAGTCTTACGATTTAGAAAGATTAACCTGACAGCTCTGTGTAGAATAGATTGAAGGAAGGAAAAAACCTGAGGCAGGAAGAGCCTTTAGGAAGCTATTATAATAGTCTAGGCGAGAGGCAATGAAAGCCAGGATTAGGGTAGTAGCGTGGAGAAGAGAGAGAAGGGCACAGATTTGAGAGATATGGGGATGATAGCAATGATAGGAATGATGGGCTGCAAGGAGCAAGTGACCCAGAAAAGCCAAAGATGTCTCTGAAGGTTTGAGCCTGGGCGATTAACAGTGTGGATGAAGCAAAAGGAGCAGATTGGGGGGGGGGGTTGTAAATATGTTCGGTTGGAGACACCAAAGGGAAAACTAGGCAAAAAATAGCCAGGACACAGTTAGAAAAGAGGGTTTGGAATTCCAAAAAGGAGGGGCATCCCTTGTTCTTTCAAGCTTGTTTCCTTATTTGTAAAATAACACGGTTGGGCTATGTGGTCCCTTCAGACACAATCCCATGATTGTATGATTCTATGTCCTGTTTGAGGTACCAGAGACATATCTGGGCAAAACTGTCCAACAGACAATTGAAATAACAGTTTCAAACTGAAGAGGAATGAATGTGCGTGTGTGGTGTGTGTGAGATGTGTATGATGTATGTATATTGTGTGTGTGTGTTTGGAATTGGGGGGGTGGGACAAATGGGTCAGATAGTGTGGGCAGTGCTGGTTTTAGAATCAGTAATCCTGGATTTAAATGCCAGTTTAGAAATTCATGCGCTGTGTGACACTGAGCAAATCACTCCACTCTCTGAATTTCAGCTTTCTCTGATTATCTAATAGGAATAATAATGTTTATCCTATAGAATGGTCATGAGGAAAGTGCTTCATGAATTAAATGGCTACTACATAGAAGACATTGGGGCCAAAAAGAGGGAAACAAAATAATTTTTGCCTTCAAGAAGTTTACCTTCTACTTATAGCTGATCTCAGACACTAAGGCCATATGTCTTCTCATCGAGCCATCTACCATGACACCAGAACCTAGCCACTGAGGACATTTTATCACTGACTGACACCCCTTTAGGAATGGCAATACTCCTACCTTGTTCCCCTCACCTAGGAGAAGTTAATCTATTAAATTTGGGGACTAATCCTGGGATGGAGCTTCCAGCACCACATAGTATTTCAATCCTTTTCTCCATCTTCAATTTCTAGCCTGCCCCTGATTGTACTTCATCCTATTAAATAAACATTACCATTGAAGCCAGACAAGAATGGTAGCGACAGCATCAGGAAGAACAATTATTTGTTGTTCAGTTGTTTTTCAGTCATGTCTGACTTCTTGTAACTCCATTTGGGTTTTTCTTGGCAAAGTTACTGGAGTGATTGGCCATTTCCTTTTTCAGCTCATTTTATACAGGAGGAAACTGAGGCAAAGTTAAGTGACTTGCCTAGGGTTATACAGCTAGTAAGTGTCTGAGGCCAGATTTGAACTCAGGAAGATGAATCTTCCTGAATCAGGAAGATGAATCCTTCCTGAGGAAGGAAGAAGAAGAAGAAGAAGAAGAAGAAGAAGAAGAAGAAGAAGAAGAAGAAGAAGAAGAAGAAGAAGAAGAAGAAGAAGAAGAAGAAGAAGAAGAAGAAGAAGAAGAAGAAGAAGAAGAAGAAGAAGAAGAAGAAGAAGAAGAAGAAGAAGAAGAAGAAGAAGAAGAAGAAGAAGAAGAAGAAGAAGAAGAAGAAGAAGAAGAAGAAGAAGAAGAAGAAGAAGAAGAAGAAGAAGAAGAAGAAGAAGAAGAAGAAGAGGAGGAGGAGGAGGAGGAGGAGGAGGAGGAGGAGGAGGAGGAGGAAGAAGAAGAAGAATTTATATAGCACTTCAAGGCTTACACGGCATGGTACATATATAAAAGTTCACTTGATTCTTACAATTTCCAAAAGTAGGTGCTATTATTAACCTCATTTTACAGATGGGGAAAATTGACAGAGGTTGAATGGCATGCCTGGACTCAATAGAGCTAGCAAATGTCTAAGGGATGATTTGAACTCAGGTGTTCCTGGCTCAAAGTCCAATACTCATTGCCTTTTGGCTGCACTCACGGTCCCTCTGATTACATTAGTTAAAAGTTCCTTTTCCTATCTAAAACTCCCCTACTTGTAACTTTATTGTATACACCTGGTAGAATGGAAGTTCTTTGGGGCAAGGACCATCTCATTTTTCTGTGTGAAGTCCTTAGCCTTTGCAGAGTGCCTGGAGTCAGGATTGGTAATTTTATTAAGCAGTGTTCTAAAACCTTTCTAACAATTTATACCAAGAATGAATGAGTCCTTCATGCTATTTTCTTGGTATAAATTGTGTTCTTTGCTATATATAGTCTGTGTTCGTTCTTTTTGGTCTTCTACCTCTGAGACCCTCTCCTCTGTCGTTGGCCTCGAGATATATGGCCAGTAGTGGTATCTCTGGGTCATGTAATATTTATTGGGAAAGGAAATTGGATTTGGAAAACAAGGGGATAATGGCAGGTTTGTATGGGGATAAGGAGAGAGAGGGAATAGTGCTAGGTGAGGCAAGGGAGGGAGATGCCCCCTGCTGAGAGGAAGCGGCAGGGGTCTGATAAGGACTCTTTGTCCTGGAATGATTAAGCTGAAGTTCAGCTCCCTCTATGACCAGAAAAGATAGTCCACTTATCTGACTGCAAATTCAAATAACATAAAGTTTATTAACTAGTCGGGATTGGAGTTTTTTCTCAGTTTCAGACCTGAGGCCAGGCCCCAGAGGCTGGCAGAGAGTTTGTTCCACACCCCTCTACTCTCGTTGTTCTAATTCAGAATCTTAGCAGTACACAGAAAGCAACAAGGTCTGACCTTTTAGAGATGAATGGGCCTGAATCTTCGGGCTGAACCAAGAAGAGCATGCCACTCCAGACAGGCTGAACAAGCTCCTCTCTCCTCCAACACCAGGCAGCAAATCCCACAGGGCAGGAAGGAAGTGCTAGTCACAAGACTAGCCACTCCCAGTTGGCCCCTTCCCCCACAAACTGTCAGTCTTGTTTCCTTTCCACAGTCAGAAAATGTGTATTATATAGAAAGCATATCATCATATCTTGTTGATTGACTGAAGTCTTGCTAGCCATAAAGCTCTCTGCATGTCTATCTTCACCTCCCTACAACTCAGTTTCCATGGTTGTTTTAAAAAAAGAATTGGATTAGAATGTCTCTGGATTCTTTTCTAATTTAAATATTTTCCAGTTTTTATAAAGATTTAGAAATCATCAGCAAAGCAGTTATATTTAAAGCCGAAGGAGTGGACGAGATTAAGAAAGGGAGAACAGGGAGAGAAATACAAAGAGAGAGAGAGAAAGACTGAAACAGAAAGACAGAGACATACAGACAGACAGGAAAATATGGAGAAACAGAAAAAAGACTGAGAGACTCGGGGAAATAGAGACAGAGACAACCAGGCAGAGGCAGATAGGCAGAGACATACATAGATATGCATAACACTCAGAGATAAGAAGAAAAAGATGGGTCAGCAAAGAAGGCAGGGGAATGCTAAGAGGTAGGTGGGAAACTAGGAGATTTTAGTCTTGAATACAAATTAAACCAAAGAATATAAGGTTGAGTTCCTAGACTGGGGGGCTCTGAAATCTGATGTTAAATTACATAGCCAGCCATTTTACAGGAAAGAGAGGCAAATAGAACTTTTGGAGAAGGGGACACTGGGGCTCCATTTCCTAAGGAGGCTGCCTCCAAGAAAAACACTTCAGACACCTGCCATCTGAGAAGCTCTCTTCAATCTGAGAATGATGAAGACAACCTTTCCCCTGTAATTTCCCCCTCCCCCCACCTGCTCCACAGCTTATGGAGAAATATGGCATAATTGCTCCCATTATAAGACTGCAGTGAATCAGCTACCTCTCAGCCGATAGTGTTAGTGACAGGTGATTACATCAGCACCCTGTGAGTGGCAGCCTGACCTGAGCATCCGTGTTATTTACTGGTCCATCATGCATAATTGTGACTAGAATTTTATCTTCACAAACCTACAGGTGCAAAATGCTGGATAAAGTTCTTTAAAGGGGTCCAGTGAGGAGGCAAGCCAGACTTACCCCACACACAGCAACTCTCAGGGTGGCAGGCTCAAATTAAATCATTATTGAGGGAGGAATAATCCTAGTAGGTTCAGAAAATCAGTTTTAAATTCAGCCTGCTAGCAAAATTCTGAATGTATTTACTTTCTAGATTTCATTTCTCCATCCATATTAAAGCTCCATAGCATAATCAATTATGGGCTTATTGCAAAGCACAATAGGATTCAATCTCTAGGAATGCCTCCGGGTATGTTTTAGGAGGGCGATAAAACTAATAGTAATGGGTCTACAACTTCTAAGGCTAAATTCCACAGTTACAAATTTTATAAATAAATAGAAGGCATGTCAATTCCCAGTCACCCAGCTTGAAGTCTCTCATATTGATAAACCAGGACCTTCTATCTCACGAAGATAGCAAGGCTTTCCTGGTTGTAAGCCATGTGGTTCAGGGAGAGGGGTTACTGAAGTTTCTGCCTTCTCATCTCTTTCATTTCAAAGAACAGGAAAGATCTTGAGCACCTAGAAGAGGGTAGGATGGGCTAGCTGGTATTCAAACACTTACTGTCTATTTGGGATTAAAGATAAAAGCAAATTAAAGTCAGGCCTTAGGTGCTTTGAGTCTCATACAATTTTGGTCTATAATCCTGATCCAATGGAAAGGCTCTAAAGACCTGGCTATCTCAAGAACAGCTCTGAGAGGTAGAACCTTCTAGATCTAGTAAGAGGTTGTCAAGTCCAGCCACCTCATTTTTCAGAAGAGGAAACTGAGGCACAGAAAAGACTGGTGACAGGTTCAAGATCACACAGAGAATTAGTAAAAGAGCCAACATTTGAACCACTGTTTTCAATTATTTAATAGTGTCTGATTCTAAATCACAGGATCTTAGATTTAGAGCTGGAAGAAAAAGCTCTTAAAGATAAAGGCCAACTACCTTATTTTGCAAGGGAAAGAACTGAAGGCCAAGAAAATGAATCTGCCAAGGTCACCCACATAACAGTACATGCTCTAATTCAGAGTTCTGATGTAGGAATATTCTTTGTAAACTGTAGAGGTAAGTTGCTATTGACCAAAGGTGCAATGATGATAGCTTTTCATCTAGAAAGGATATAGAAGTCCTGGTTCGGAGTGGCTGACCATGTCCAAGAGTGTCCAAAACAGAGTTTATTAATTTTTCCCCTAAACCTTCCTTTCTCCCCCTATCTCCTAACTTTCCTCTTACTATAGAGGCAACACAATTCTCCCAGTCCCTTAGGCTCGCAACTTTGTCATCGTCCTGGAATCCTCACAATCTCTCATCCCAATATCATATTCAAACTGTTGCCAATTCCTGCTGATTTCACCTGTGACAGAGGCTGGCACTAAATAAAAAATGCTGGGCTGAAGATTGTGTGAAACTGATCACCTTGATGAGGGAGGGGCCCTACTGGATTAGAATCTTGAGGAGGAGAAAACTCTGGCTGGTAGAGGAGTTGGTCTCTCAGTCTTGAGAAGCTGAAAAGAGACAGTGAAAAAAGACTTTCTTCTGAGGGTTACCCACCTTTCCTGCTGGTGACTGGAAATCTTACCCCCAACATTTCCCAACTGAAAAGACTATTGAAGAGAAAACCTGAGAAAGACATTTTAAATCTCTGTCCAAATTTACTTCAACTCCTGTTGCCATGAGTCTGAACTGTGGCCAAGGGGTCAAACCCACGGTGAGTCAACTTGACTTTCTCTCAGGGGGCTCAGGCTGCCAAGGGCCGAGTTCCCCAAAACTCAAGGAGGGAGGGGAAAGGGTTTAGATAGAGACAGGGATCCCATTTCCCCACTTTCCTTTCCCATTCTTTCCCTGCTAGTTTTACTTTGTATTATCCTGATTGAGTTAAGTTGACATTAAAATAGTTATCTTGAGGCAAAGTCAAGATTGTGGAATAGAGGCAATACAAGTCCAGACCTCTGAAGACCCTTCCTTACTTATTATAAACTAAATGCTCCTGGGAGACTGAAAATCAAACCTAATAGCAAGACATAGCCAAGGAATCCTGCTGCTGAACTCAAAGGTTCACCTTCCCCAAAAGCCTGAATTTGAAAACACTCGGGTTTAAGGGGAAGGAAGAAGGAAGGTCACAGGTCACCCCACCCCCACCTATAGCTCTAAGCCTCCAGGACAGCTGGAACCTCTGGGTGGGCAAGGGTGCT
Source organism: Monodelphis domestica (assembly GCF_027887165.1). Taxonomy (NCBI): domain Eukaryota; kingdom Metazoa; phylum Chordata; class Mammalia; order Didelphimorphia; family Didelphidae; genus Monodelphis; species Monodelphis domestica. The sequence continues at coordinate 24,365,618 of NC_077230.1, forward strand.
GCTCTGGAGAGAGTACCTTGCAAGCAAAGCTGTGCCAGGCTCAGAGAGTTGAACACAGTGGTGGGAAGCAATTGGAGAAGAAATGCAGAGCATAGAGCACAGCATGGGCAGACTAGTTGCAGCAGCGCAGACACTTCATATGGGGCCTCCCCCTCCCCCCCCCCCCCAGGTTTTGGCCCCAGGGCACACCTAGCTCAACCCAGCTGGACTTAATCCCATCAAAGCCGTCAGAGGGGAGGGAAACTCAAGCTCCAACACCCCTCCCCTATAGACTACTGAAAGATTTGCTGACTAAACTCCAACAAAGCTGACAGAAAAGCCCACAGATCCAACAAAAAGAAAATTAGAGGAGCAAGAGTGCAGGCAACTGCATGGAGTAAAGAAGGGGCAAATATAAGCAAACAACAGAAAAAGAAAAAAGAAATTATAATCAACAGCTTTTATGCAGGCAATGAACAAAGTGCAAATGGAACAGAGAAGGATGAGAGAACACCAAGCAAAAAACCAGAAATCCCAGGGAATTGGATACAGGCTTTGGAAGAACTCAAAATACAATCCAAAAAACAATTAAGAGAGGCTGAAGAAAACTTTAAAAGCAAGATAAGTCATCTGGAAACAGAAAACAGTGTCTTGAAAGCCAAAATTAATCTGCTTGAAAATGAGGCAAAGCAGATGAAAGAGGAGGCAAAGAAGATGAAAGATGACCCCCAAAGAAAATCATACCAGAAGGAGAAGGCTGACCAAAAAGCCAGGGATGAAATCCAGTCTTTAAGAACCAGAATACAACAATTAGAAATAGGCAGCTTCACAAGGCAGTAGGACACTATAAAACAAAATCAAAAGAATGAAAAAATTGAGGAAAATATGAAGCATCTCATTCACAAAATAGAAGAGTTAGAAAATCGTTCCAGGAGAGACAACTTAAGAATCACTGGTCTACCAGAAGACCATGACAAAAGAAAAAGCCTGGACGTTATACTAGGAAATTATCCAAGGAAACTGCCCTGATATTCTAGAACAAGAAGGAAAAGTAGATATTGAAAGAATCTACAGATCACCTCCTGTATTTAATTGCCAACTGACAACACCCAGGAATGTTATAACCAAATTCAAGAACTATCAGACCAAGGAAAACATATTACAAGCTGCTAAGAAGAAGTCATTCAGATACCATGGAACCACAATGAGGATAACACAGGATCTGTCTGTATCTACACTGAAGGACCAAAAGGCATGGAATATGATATTCCAGAAAGCAAGGGAACTAGGTCTACAACCAATAATCAACTACCCAGCAAAATTGACTATATTCGTGCAGGGGAAAGTATGGTCATTTAACAAAATAGAAGAATTCCAAGCATTTGTAAAGAAAAGACCAGACCTGAACAGAAAATTTGATGCCCAAGCACAGAACACAAGAGAATCATCAAAAGGTAATTAAGAAAGAGGGAAAAAAGAAAAAGAAAAAAAATTAAGAGATCCAATAAGTTAAAATGATATGTATCCTTATAAGAAAAGAGATCATTGGTAACTCTCAAAAATTGTTATTATCACCTTGGCAGCTAGAAGAATTACACTTAGAGGGAACAGTGACAAATTGTATAGGATGAAATGCCAAGACATAAATATGTACATATATATATATATGCATAAATACATATATATGTGTATATATATAACTAGAGATAGAAAAGAGGATAATACTAAAAGAAATTGGGAAAGAAACAAAAAGAGGTAAATTTATACGTCACAAAGAAGCTCATGGCAGGAGAGGGGGAGAACATCAATACAATGGAAGGGTAAAGAGGTTAGAGATAGGAAATACTCAACTTGTACGTGCATTGAAATTGACTCAAAGAGGGAAGAAAAATCAAATCCATTGGGGCAGAGAATTGATTTGTGCCCAATAGGGAATTAGAAGGGTAACAAATGAATTGGCGGAGAAGGAAGCATTACAAGGGAGAGAGAGGGTGGGGGTAGTTTTAAAAGACTGTAAAGAAAAGAGGGGAATAAGAAGGGAGGGGGTGGAAAGGGGGGTAAAATAAGGGTGGAAATTAGGGGCACTGATTAAAAACAGAACATTGGTGTAGAAGGATATAGGGAAATAAGAAAAGGCAGGACTAGGAGTAGAAATCAAAATGCTGGGAAATACACAGCTGGTAATCACAACTCTGAATGTGAATGGAATGAACTCACCCATAAGGATTAGAATCCAAAACCCTACCATATGCTATCTACAAGAAACACACATGAGGAAGGTAGATACTCATAGGTTAAAAGTAAGAGGATGGAGCCAAATCTACTGGGCATCAACTGATAAAAAGAAGGCGGGAGTTGCAATCATGATATCTGAGAAAGCCAAAGTAAAAATAGATCTAGTTAAAAGAGATAGGGAAGGTAATTACATTCTGATAAAAGGCAGTATAGACAATGAGGAAATATCAGTACTCAACATGCATGCACCAAATGGCATAGCATCAAAATTTCTAAAGGAGAAACTAGTGGAGCTCAAGGATGAAACAGATAGAAAAACTATACTAGTGGGAAACCTGAACCTTCTTCTATCTGAACTAGATAAATCAAACCAAAAATTAAATAAGAAAGAGGTAAGAGAAGTGAATGAAATCTTAGAAAAATTAGAGTTAGTAGATATGCGGAGAAAAATAAATAGGGACAAAAAGGAATACACCTTTTTTCAGCAGCACATGGTACATTCACAAAGATTGACCATGTACTAGGGCATAAAAACATTGCAAACAAGTGCAAAAGAGCAGAAATAATAAATTCAGCCTTCTCAGATCACAGTGCAATGAAAATAATACTTAGTAAGGGTACATGAAAAGGCAAATCAAAAATTAATTGGAAATTAAACAATACAACTCTCCAAAACCAGTTAGTTAAAGAAAAAAATCATAGAAATAATTAATAATTTCATTGAAGAAAATGACAATGATGAGACATCCTTTCAAAATCTATGGGATGCAGCCAAAACAGTACTTGGGGGGGAAATTTATATTCTTGAGTTCATATATTAATAAATTAGAGGGGGAGGAGTCAAGATGGCAGCTTAGCAAGCAGCAAAAGTTCAGACCTCGTGGAAGACCCTTCCTTAACTGATACAGACTGAATGCTCCTAGGGCACCGAAATTCAATCTGAACAACAGGACAGAAGTGGGGAGCCCTCCTTCTGGACTCAAATTGAAAGGTACGCCCCCCCAAAAGCTGGAATCCAAGAATACTCAGGGCTAAGGGGCAGGCAGAGCGAAGGTCCCAGGACCCCTCCCCCACAACCCAGAGGGCTGAGCCCCCAGCAGCAGCGGGAACCTCTGAACGGGCAAAGGTGCTGGTTTGCAGGGTCTACCTTGTGAGCAGCGGAGTGCCGGGCTCAGAGCATCCAGCTTGGACAGCAATGAGGAAGCCAGGGAGAAATGGGCCGTGGCTGGGTCCCTCCATCGGGCTCCAGTCTCACCATTGCCTCGGGGAAAATCCCGACCAATCCAGTTAAACGTAATCCCATCAGAGCTCCTCAGAGTTTAGGGAGGTGGGCAAAGTCACTTGCAGACAGCGGAGAAGCAGCTGGAGAGAACTGGAGAGAGCCTGGGCGGCCCAGCCTTCCAGGAGTCTTTAGAGCCCAGAGCTTCATACCACATACAGCCCAACCCAATTGAACTCAATCCAATCAAAAGCCTCCAGAGGACAGGGAAGCTAACATTCTTCCCCTAGAGACTGTACCAAGAGATCTGACAAAGCTCCAAGAGGGGAGACTGATAGCCCCAAAACCAAAACAAAATCAGAGGAGCAAGAGCACAGCCAAATACAGGGAGAAAAGAAGGGGTAAACTCGAGCAAACAACAGAAAAAGAAGAAAGAAATTACAATAGACAGCTTCTGCACAGGTAATGAGCAAAGAGCGAATGAAACAGAGGGGGAAGACCCAACAAAGGAAAAATCAGAAATCCCAGCGAATTGGATACAGGCTTTGGAAGAACTCAAAATGCAATTCAAAACACAATTAAGAGAGGCTGAAGACAATTGGGAAAAGAACTTAAAAACTAAGATAAGTCATCTGGAAACAGAAAACAGTGTCTTGAAAGCCAAAATCAACCACCTGGAAAATGAGGCAAAGCAGATGAAAGATAAGGTGAAGAAGATGAAAGATGACCTTCAAAGAAAATCCGACCAAAAGGAAAAGGACGACCAAAAAACTAAGGATGAAATCCAGTCTTTAAGAACCAGAATACAACTAGAATCGAGTGACCACACAAGGCAGCAGGACACTATAAAACAAAACTAAAAGAATGAAAAAATTGAGGAAAATATGAAGCATCTCATTCACAAAACAGAGGATTTAGAAAATCATTCAAGGAGAGACAATTTAAGAATTATTGGCCTACCAGAAGTCAATGACAAAAGAAAAAGGATGGACATTATATTACAGGAAATTATTAAAGAAAACTGCCCTGAAATCCTTGAAAAAAAGGGAAAAGTGGAGATTGATAGAATCCACAGATCACCTCCTGTACTTAATCCCCAAATGACAACATCCAGGAATGTTATAGCCAAATTCAAGAACTATCAGACCAAAGAAAAGATATTACAAGCTGCCAAGAAGAAGTCATTCAAATACCAAGGAACCACAGTGAGGATAACTCAGGATATGGCTGCATCCAGAATGAACAAAAGAAGGGCATGGAATACGATATTCTGGAAAGCAAGGGAACTAGGTCTACAACCAAGAATCAACTACCCAGCAAAATTGACTATATTCGTGCAGGGGAAAGTATGGTCATTCGGCAAAATGGAAGAATTTCAAGAATTCTTAAAGAAAAGACCAGACCTGAACAGAAAATTTGATGTCCAAGCACAGAACTCAAGAGAATCATCAAAAGGTAATTAAAAAAGAGAGGAAAAAAGAAAAACAAAAAGAAATTTTTTAAAGAGACTCAATAAGTTAAAATGATATGTATCCCTATAAGAAAAGAAGTCATTGGTAACTCTTAAAAACTGTTGTTATTACCTGAGCAGCAAAAAGAAGTATATTTAGAGGGAACAGTGACAAATTGTATAGGATGAAAGGACAAGACATAAATACTTATATAGATATATGCATGCAAAAATACATATGCATGAGTATGCATATATATATATATATAACTAGAGCTTAAAATAGGTTAATATTAAAAGAAATGGGAAAAGAAACAAATGGGGGTAAATTTATATGTCATAAAGAAGCTCATGGTGGGAAGGGGGAAAACATCAATACACTGGAAGGGTAAAGAGGTCAGAGACAGGAAATACTCAACTTTTACGTGCTTTGAAAGTGACTCAAAGAGGGAAAAACAATCCAATCCATTGGGGGCAGAGAATAGATTTGCACCCTATAGGGAAGTAGAAGGGTAACAAATGGTCTGGTAGGGAGGGAAGCAGTACAAGAGAGGGAGGGGGCAGGGGGTTAATTTTAGAAAGACTACAGGGAAAATAAGGGGGGATAAATAGGGATAAGGGTAGAAAGGGAAGTAAAATAAGGGTGGGAACAAGGGGGACTGTTCAGAAGCAAACATTGGTGTAGAAGGAAATAGTGAAAGAAGAAAAGGCAGGTAAAGGAGCAGAAATCAAAATGCTGGGAAATGCACAGCTAGTAATTATAACTCTGAATGTGAATGGAATGAACTCACCCATAAAACGCAAGTGAATAGCAGAGTGGATTAGAGTCCAAAACCCTACCATATGCTGTCTACAAGAAACACATATGAAAAAGGTAGATACACATAGGGTGAAAGTAAGAGGATGGAGCCAAATCTACTGGGCATCAACTGACAAAAAGAAGGCAGGAGTCACAATCATGATATCCGACAAAGCCAAAGTAAAAATAGATCTAGTTAAAAGAGATAGGGAAGGTAATTACATCCTGATAAAAGGCAGTATACACAGTGAGGAAATATCTGTACTCAACATGTATGCACCAAATGGCATAGCATCCAAATTTCTAAAGGAGAAACTAGAGGAACTCAAGGACGAAATAGATAGAAAAACTATACTAGTGGGAGACCTGAACCTTCCTCTATCCGAACTAGATAAATCAAACCAAAAAATAAATAAGAAAGAGGTAAGAGAAGTGAATGAAATCTTAGAAAAATTAGAGTTAGTAGACATGTGGAGAAAAATAAATAGGGACAAAAAGGAATATACCTTCTTTTCAGCAGCACATAGTACATTCACAAAAATTGACCATGTATAAGGGCATAAAAACATTGCAAACAAGTGCAAAAGAGTAGAAATAATAAATGCAACTTTCTCAGATCACAATGCAATGAAAATAATAATTAGTAAGGGAACATGGAGAGGTAAATCAAAAATTAATTGGAAATTAAACAATATGATTCTGCAAAACCAGTTAAAGAACAAATCATAGAAACAATTAATAACTTCATTGAAGAAAATGACAATGATATGACTTCCTTTCAAAACCTATGGGATGCAGCCAAAGCAGTACTCAGGGGGAAATTTATATCCTTGAGTTCATATATTAACAAATTAAGAAGGGCAGAGGTCAATGAATTGGGCATGCAAATTAAAAAATTAGAAAGTGAACAAATTAAAAATCCTCAGATGAAGACTAAATTAGAAATCCTAAAACTTAAAGGAGAAATTAATAAAATTGAAAGTCAAAGAACTATTGATTTAATAAATAAGACTAGAAGTTGATAATTTGATAAATCAAGTAAAATAGACAAAGTACTAGTCAAATTAAAAAAGGAAAGAAATAAACCAAATTGACAGTATCCAAGATGAAAAAGGAGACCTCACCTCTAATGAAGAGGAAATTAAGGCAATCATTAAAAACTACTATGCCCAATTATATGGCAACAAATATGGCAATCTAGGTGATATGGATGAATACTTACAAAAATATAAATTGCCTAGGCTAAAAGAAGAAGAAATAAATTACCTTAACAACCCCATTTCAGAAAAAGAAATTGAACAAGCCATCAAAGATCTCCCTAAGAAAAAATGCCCAGGTCCAGATGGATTCATAAATGAATTCTATCAAACATTCAAAGAATAACTAATCCCAATATTAAACAAACTATTTGACATAATAGGCCAAGAAGGAGTTCTACCAAATTCATTCTACAACACAAACATGATCCCAAAGCCAGGCAGGTTAAAAACAGAGAAAGAAAACTATAGACCAATCTCCCTAATGAATATAGACGCAAAAATCTTAAATAGGATACTATCAAAAAGACTCCAGCAAGTCATCATAGGGTCATCCACTATGACCAGGCAGGATTCATACCAGGAATGCAAGGATGGTCCAATATTAGGAAAACCATCCACATAATTGACCATATTAACAAGCAAACTGACAAAAATCACATGATTATCTCAATAGATGCAGAAAAAGCCTTTGATAAATTAAACACCCATTCCTATTGAAAACACTAGATAGTATAGGAATAGAAGGGCCTTTCCTAAAAATAATAAACAGTATATATCTAAAACCATCAGCAAACATCATCTGCAATGGGGATAAACTAGAAGCTTTTCCAATAAGATCAGGAGTAAAACAAGGATGCCCATTATCACCTCTATTATTTAACATTGTTCTAGAAACTCTAACTGTAGCAATTAGAGAAGAAAAAGAAGTTGAAGGTATTAAAATTGGCAATGAGGAGACCAAGCTATCACTCTTTGCAGATGATATGATGGTTTACTTAAGGAATCCTAGAGAATCAACCAAAAAGTTACTCGAAATAATCAACAACTTTAGCAAGGTTGCAGGATACAAAATAAACCCGCATAAGTCATCAGCATTTCTATATATCTCTAACCCATTTCAGCAGCAAGAATTAGAAAGAGAAATTCCATTTAAAATCACCCTAGACAATATAAAATACTTAGGAATCTATCTGCCAAGACAAACACAGGAACTATATGAACACAACTACAAAACACTTTCCACACAGTTAAAACTAGATCTAAACAATTGGAAAAACATTGATTGCTCATGGGTGGGACGAGCTAACATAATAAAAATGACAATCTTACCCAAATTAATTTACTTATTTACTGCCATACCCATTGAACTACCAAAAAACTTCTTTACTGAATTAGAAAAAAACATAACTAAGTTCATTTGGAAGAACAAAGATCAAGGATATCCTGGGAAATCATGAAAAAAAATGCAAAGGAAGGAGGACTTGCAGTCCCAGATCTCAAACTATACTATAAAGCCGTGGTTATCAAAACAATTTGGTACTGGCTAAGAGACAGAAAGGAGTATCAGTGGAATACACTTGGCATAAATGGTCTAAGCAAGACAGTTTATGACAAACCCAAAGACCCCAGCTTTTGGGACAAAAATCCAGTATTTGATAAAAACTGCTGGGAAAATTGGAAGACAGTGTGGGAGAGATTAGGCTTGGATCAACACCTCACACCCTAAACCAAGATAAATTCAGAATGGGTGAATGACTTGAACATAAAGAAGGAAACTATAAGTAAATTAGGTGAACACAGAATAGTATACATGTCAGACCTTTGGGAAGGGAAAGATTTTAAAACCAAGCAAGACTTAGAAAGAGTCACAAAATGTAAAATAAATAATTTTGACTACATCAAATTTGTACAAACAAAACCAATGTAATTAAAATCAGAAGGGTAGCAACAAATTGGGAAACAGTCTTCATAACAAAAACCTCTGACAAAGGTTTAATTAATCAAATTTACAAAGAGCTAAATCAATTGTACAAAAAATCACGCCATTCTCTAATTGATAAATGGGCAGGGAAATGAACAGGCAATTTTCAGTTAAAGAAATCAAAACTATTAATAAGCATATGAAAAAGTGTTCTACATGTCTTATAATCAGAGAGATGCAAATCAAAACAACTCTGAGGTATCACCTCACACCTAGCAGATTGGCTAACATAACAGCTATGGAAAGTAATGAATGCTGGAGGAGATGTGGCAAAGTAGGGACACTAATTCATTGCTGGTGGAGTTTTGAATTAATCCAACCATTCTGGAGGGCAATTTGGAACTATGCCCAAAGGGCAATAAAACACTGTCTGCCCTTTGATCTAGCCATAGCACTGCTGGGCTTGTACCCCAAAGAGATAATAATGAAAAAGACTTGTACAAGAATATTCATAGCTGATAAAACACTGTCTGCCCTTTGATCTAGCCATAGCACTGCTGGGCTTGTACCCCAAAGAGATAATAATGAAAAAGACTTGTACAAGAATATTCATAGCTGCACTCTTTGTGGTGGCAAAAAATTGGAAAATGAAGGAATGCCCTTCAATTGGGGAATGGCTGAACAAATTGTGGTATATGTTGGTGATGGAATACTATTGTGCTAAAAGGAATAATAAAGTGGAGGAATTCCATGGAGACTGGAACAACTTCCAGGAAGTGATGCAAAGCGAAAGGAGCAGAACCAGAAAAACATTGTACACAGAGACTGATACACTGTGGTACAATCGAATGTAATGGACTCCTTCATTAGTGGCAATGCAGTGTCCCTGAACAATCTTCAGGGATCTAAAAAACACTATCCACAAGCAGAAGATAAACTGTGGGAGTAAAAACACCAATGAAAAGCAACTGCTTGACTACAGGGGTGGAGGGGATATGACTGAGGAGAGACTCTAAATGAACACTCTCATGCAAATACCAACAACATGGAAATGGGTTTGAATCAAGAACACATGTGATACCCATTGGAATTGCGCATGGGCTATGGGAGAGATTGGGGGGGAGGGAAGAAAAGAAAATGATCTTTGTTTCCAATGAATAATGTTTGGAAATGACCAAATAAAAATTTAAAGAGAAAAAAAATAAATGATATAATAAACTCAACATATAATTTTCAAAGTCAAAAATAAAACAAACAAACAAACAAAAAAACAAATTAGAGAAGTCAGAGGTCAATGAAATGGGCATGAAAATTAAAAAACTAAAAAGTGAACAAATTAAAAACCCTCAAATGAAGACTAAATTAGAGATCCTAAAAATCAAAGAAGAATTTAATAAAATTGAAAGTCAAAGAACTATTGATTTTATAAATAAGACTAGAAGCTGGTACTTTGAAAAAACAAAATAGACAAAGTACTGGTCAATCTAATTAAAAAAAAAAGGAAAGAAGAAAACCAAATTGACAGTATCCAAGATGAAAAGGGAGACCTTACCTCTAATGAAGAGGAAATTAAGGCAATCATTAAAAACTATTATGCCTAATTATGTTGTAATACATATGGCAATGTAGGTGATATTGATGAATATTTACAAAAATATAAATTGCCTAGACTAACAGAGGAAGAAATAGATTACCTAAACAACCCCATATCAGAAAAAGAAATTGAACAAGCCATCAAAGAACTCCCTAAGAAAAAATGCCCAGGTCCAGATGGATTCACAAATGAATTCTATCAAACATTCAAAGAACAACTAATCCCAATATTATACAAACTATTTCACAGAATAAGCAAAGAAGGAGTTCAACCAAATTCCTTTTAGAACACAAATATGGTACTGATTCCAAAGCCAGGCAGGTCAAAAACAGAGAAAGAAAACTATAGACCAATTTCCTTAATGAATATAGATGCAAAAATCTTAAATAGGATACTAGCAAAAAGACTCCAGCAAGTGATCATGAGGGTTATTCACTATGACCATGTAGGATTCATTCTAGGAATGAAACAATGGTTCAATATTAGGAAAATCATCGACATAATTGACCATATTAACAAGCAAACCAACTAAAATCACATAATTATTTCAATAGATGCAGAAAAACCCTTTGACAAAATACAACACTCATTGCTATTGAAAACACTAGAAAGTATAGAAATAGAAGAGCCTTTCCTGAAAATAATAAACAGTATATATCTAAAACCATCAGCAGACATCATTCGTAATGGGGATAAACTAGAAGCCTTCCCAATAAGATCAGGAGTGAAACAAGGGTGGCCATTATCACCTCTATTATTTAACATTGTACTAGAAACTCTAGCTGTAGCAATTAGAGAAGAAAAAGAAATTGAAGGTATTAAAATAGGCAATGAAGAGACCAAGCTTTCACTCTTTGAAGATGATATGATGGTCTACTTAAAGAATCCTAGAGAATCAACCAAAAAGCTAGTGGAAATAATAAAGAACTTTAGCAAAGTTACAGGATACAAAATAAGCCCACATAAGTCATCAGCATTTCTATATATTTCCAGCACATTTCAGCAACAAGAATTAGAAAAAGAAATTCCACTTAAAATCACCCTAGACAATATAAAATACTTAGGAATATATCTGCTGAGACAAACACAGGAACTATATGAACAAAAATACAAAACACTCTCCACACAATTAAAACTACATCTAAACAATTGGAAAAATATTGATTGCTCATGGGTAGGACAAGCTAACATAATAAAAATGACAGTCCTACCCAAATTAATTTACTTATTTAGTGCCATACCCATTGTACTACCAAAAAACTTTTTTGCTGAATTAGAAAATATCATAACAAAGTTCATTTGGAAGAACAAAAATTAAGGATATCCAGGGAAATCATGAAAAAAAAAATGTGAAGGAAGGAGGCCTTGCAGTCCCAGATCTCAAACTGTACTATAAAGCAGTGGTCATCAAAACAATTTGGTACTGGCTAAGAGATGGAAAGGAGGATCAGTGGGAAAGACTTGGGGTAAGGGACCTCAGCAAGACAGTCTATGATAAGCTCAAAGATACCAGCTTTTGGGACCAAAATCCAGTATTTGATAAAATCTGCTGGGAAAATTGGAAGACAGTGTGGGAGAGATTAGGTTTGGATCAACATCTCACACCCTACATAAAGGTAAACTCAGAATGGGTGAATGACTTGAATATAAAGAAGGAAACTATAAGCAAATTAGGTGAACACAGAATAGTATACATGTCAGATCTTTGGGAAATGAAAGACTTTAAAACCAAGCAAGAGCTAGAAAAATCATAAAATGGAAATTCATAATTTTGATTACATCAAATTAAAAAGTTTTTTTACAAACAAAACCAATGCAACCAAAATTCGAAGGGAAGGAACAAATTGGGAAATAATCTTCATAACAAAAACCTCTGTCAAAGCTCTAATTACTCAAATTTATAAAGAACTAAGCCAATTGTACAAAAAATCAAGCCATTCTCCAATTGATAAATGGTCAAGGATATGAATAGGCAATTTTCAATTAAAGAAATCAAAATAAGCACATGAAAAGTGTTCTAAATCTCTTATAATCAGAGAGATGCAAATCAAAACAACTCTGAGGTATCACCTCACACCTAGCAGATTGGCTAACATGAAAGCAATGGAAAGTAATGAATGCTGGAGGAGATGTGGCAAAGTCAGGACATTAATGCATTGCTGATGTAGTTGTGAATTGATCCAACCATTCTGGAGGGCAATTTGTAACTATGCCCAAAAGGGGCTAAAAGACTGTCTGCCCATTGATCCAGCCATAGCACTGCTGGGTTTGTACCTCAAAGAGATAATAAAGAAAAACCTTGTACAAGAATATTCATAGCTGCACTCTTTGTGGTGGCCAAAAATTGGAAAATGAGGGGATGTCCTTCAATTGGGGAATGGCTGAACAAATTGTGGTATATGTTGGTGATGGAATATTATTGTGCTAAAATGAATAATAAAGTGGAGGGATTCCATGTGAACTGGAACAACCTCCAGGAAGTGATGCACAGTGAAAGGAGCAGAACCAGGAGAACATTGTACACAGAGACTGATACACTGTGGTACAATAGAACGTAATGGTCTTCTCCATTAGTGTCAGTGCAGTGACCCTGAGCAATCTGCAGGGATCTATGAGAAAAAGCACTATCCACATTTAGAGGAAACACTGTGGGAGTAAAAACACCGAAGAAAAACAACTGCTTGAATACATGGATCGAAGGGATATGGTTAGGGATGTAGACTCTAAATGAACATCCTAGTGTAAACAACAACATGGAAATAGGTTCTGATCAAGGACATATGTAATATCCAGTGGAATTGCAGGTCAGCTATGGGAAGGGTGGGGTGAGGGGAGGGAGGGAAATAATATGATTCTTGTAACCAAGGAATAATGTTCTAAATTGACTCAATAAATAAATAAAAATAAAAAATAAAATAGTTATCTTTTCCTCAAGCTGTATTTGAATGAAAAGATCAAGGGGAGACCTTTGGTCTGGAGTAGTGGAGGGGGCACAAGAGGGAACAGAACAAATCTGGGAGATCAGCCTTAGCTAAGGAGGGAAGGCAGAAGGGGGAAAAATCTTCAAACCCCCTCTCCTCTCTCTGAGCCAAACTTAAACATCAGCTGGGTCCCCTGAACCCTCCTTTTGAAAAAGGAGGTGTTTCCACTCTTCTCCTCTCTATACTGAAAGACTTAACCCCTTGGTTACAACTTAACAACCCCTCAAATACACACCTTTGCAATATCTCTTGAATAGAATAGATTCTCTTCTCTCCTCTGACATCATCATCATTCTAGTAAAAGCCCTTATCACCTCACACCCAGAATATTGCAAGAACCTGTTGATGGGTCTGCCTGCTTCAGGTCCTTTGTCACTCCAGTCCATCTTCTACTCAGCCACCAAAGTGGCTTTTCCTGAAGTGAAGATTAGATCATATTACCTCCCTCCTCCTCAATAAACTTCAGGGGCTCCCTTTTTCCTTCAGGATTAAATACAACATTTTCTATTTGGCATTTAAGGCCCTTCATCATCATTACCCCCTCCTCCTACATTTCCAATCTTCTTACACTTTATTCCTTGATAAATACTCTTCTATGTAAGGACACTTGTAAAAATGGTGACTTGAATCCAGGACTTCAATCCCCAGAAGTCCTTACTCCACTTCCCTAGAATGCTTTGTAATCTCACTGAATTCTCACCTAGGCCAAGAGCAAATTATTATTTAAAGGGTCTCTGCCTTTCGGTGGGGGCTCTTGGCTTTCCTCTTTCCACTTGCAAGCAGACAGGTCTTTTCATGATGTAGGTGAGGTTGTCTAGGCCTCTCTCTGACCTAGACACGTGCTTTTCTTACTTGTATATTCTTAAGTTCTTAATCTTAAATAAACCTCTAAAAATATAATACTCCTTGCGGAGAGAAACTAATTTCTACCTGCCTCAGTTTCCCCAAATTTTATCCTTTACACACTGTCTTTCTTGCTGTTTTACATATAAGAAACTCCCCTTGGGGCTTTTTTTTCTGGCTCTTCCCAATTCCTAAAATGGTCTCTGATTTTGTCGTTATTCAATTGTTTCAGTCTGACTCTTTGTGGCTCCAGTTGGGGTTTTCTTTTTTCTTTTTTCTTTTTTAAATATATTTTATTTGATCATTTCCAAGCATTATTCGTTAAAGATCATTTTCTTTTCCTCCCCCCCACCCCCCATAGCCGACGCGTAAGTCCACTGGGCATTAGATGTTTTCTTGATTTGAACCCATTGCTTTGTTGATAGTATTTGCACTAGAGTGTTCATTTAGAGTCTGTCCTCTGTCATGTCCCCTCAACCTCTGTATTCAGGCAGTTGCTTTTCCTCGGTGTTTCCACTCCCATAGTTTATCCTTTGCTTATGAATGGTGTTTTTTTCTCCTGGATCCCTGCAAGTTGTTCAGGGACATTACACCGCCCCTTATGGAGAAGTCCATTACGTTCGATTATACCACAGTGTATTAGTCTCTCTGTACAATGTTCTCCTGGTTCTGCTCCTCTCGCTCTGCATCACTTCCTGGAGGTTGTTCCAGTCTCCATGGAACTTCTCCACTTTATTATTCCTTTTAGCACAATAGTACTCCATCACCAACATATACCACAATTTGCTCAGCCATTCCCCAATTGATGGGCATCCCCTCGTTTTCCAGTTTTGGGCCACCACAAAGAGCGCAGCTATGAATATTTTTGTACAAGTCTTTGTGTCCATTATCTCTTTGGGGTACAGACCCAGCAGTGCTATGGCTGGGTCAAAGGGTAGATATTCTTTTGTCGCCCTTTGGACATAGTTCCAAATTGCCCTCCAGAATGGTTGGATCAATTCACAACTCCACCAGCAATGAATTAGTGTCCCCACTTTGCCACGTCCCCTCCAGCATTCATTACTTTCCTTTGCTGTAATGTTAGCCATTCTGCTAGGTGTGAGGTGATACCTCAGAGTTGTTTTGATTTGCATCTCTCTGATTATAAGAGATGTAGAACACTTCTTCATGTGCTTGTTGATAGTTTTGATTTCTTTATCTGAGAACTGCCTATCCATGTCCCTTGCCCATTTATCAATTGGAGAATGGCTTGATTTTTTGTACAATTGATTTAGCTCTTTATAAATATGAGTAATTAAACCTTTGTCAGAGGTTTCTATGAAGATTTTTTCCCAATTTGTTGTTTCCCTTCTGATTTTAGTTATATTGGTTTTGTTTGTACAAAAGCTTTTTAGTTTGATGTAGTCAAAATTATTTATTTTACATTTTGTGATTCTTTCTATATCTTGCTTGGTTTTAAAGCCTTTCCCCTCCCAAAGGTCTGACATGTATACTATTCTGTGTTTACCCAATTTACTTATGGTTTCCTTCTTTATGTTTAAGTCACTCACCCATTTTGAATTTATCTTGGTGTAGGGTGTGAGGTGTTGATCTATTCCTAGTCTCTCCCACACTGTCTTCCAATTTTCCCAGCAGTTTTTATCGAATAGTGGATTTTTGTCCCAAAAGCTGGGATCTTTGGGTTTATCGTATACTGTCTTGCTGAGGTCGCTTTCCCCCAGTCTATTCCACTGATCTTCCTTTCTGTTTCTTAGCCAGTACCAAATTGTTTTGATGACTGCTGCTTTGTAATATAGTTTTAGGTCAGGGACTGCAAGGCCCCCATCATATGTGTTTTTTTTCATTATTTCCCTGGATATCCTTGATCTTTTGTTCTTCCAAATGAACTTTGTTATGTTTTTTTCTAAATCAGTGAAGAAGTATTTTGGTAGTTCAATGGGTATGGCACTAAATAGATAAATAAGTTTGGGTAGGATGGTCATTTTTATTATATTGGCTCGTCCTATCCATGAGCAGTTAATGTTTTTCCATTTGTTCAGGTCTAGTTTTAGTTGTGTGGCGAGTGTTTTGTAGTTGTGTTCATATAGTTCCTGTGTTTGTCTTGGGAGATAGATTCCTAGGTATTTTATTTTGTCTAAGGTGATTTTGAATGGGATTTCTCTTTCTAGTTCTTGCTGCTGAGCTGTGCTGGAGATATATAGAAAAGCTGATGATTTATGTGGGTTTATTTTGTATCCTGCAACTTTGCTAAAGTTGTTGATTATTTCAATTAGCTTTTTGGTTGAATCTCTAGGATTCTTTAAGTAGACCATCATGTCATCTGCAAAGAGTGATAACTTGGTCTCCTCCTTGCCTATTTTGATGCCTTCAATTCCTTTATCTTCTCTAATTGCTACTGCTAGTGTTTCTAGTACAATGTCAAATAGTAGAGGTGATAATGGGCATCCTTGTTTCACTCCTGATCTTATTGGGAATGCATCTAGTTTATCCCCATTGCAGATGATATTAGCTGTTGGTTTTAGATATATACTGTTTATTATTTTTAGGAATGACCCTTCTATTCCTATGCTTTCTAGTGTTTTTAATAGGAATGGGTGTTGTATTTTATCAAAGGCTTTTTCTGCATCTATTGAGATGATCATGTGGTTCTTGCTAGTTTGCTTCTTGATGTGGTCAATTATGTGGATGGTTTTCCTAATGTTGAACCAGCCCTGCATCCCTGGTATGAATCCTACTTGATCATGGTGAATGATCCTTCTGATCACTTGCTGGAGTCTTTTTGCTAGTATCCTATTTAAGATTTTTGCATCTATATTCATTAGGGAGATTGGTCTATAGTTTTCTTTCTCTGTTTTTGACCTGCCTGGTTTTGGAATCAGTACCATGTTTGTGTCGTAAAAGGAGTTTGGTAGAACTCCCTCTTTGCTTATTATGTCAAATAGTTTGTATAGTATTGGGGTTAACTGTTCTCTGAATGTTTGATAGAATTCACAGGTGAATCCATCAGGCCCTGGGGATTTTTTCTTAGGAAGTTCTTTGATGGCTTGATGGATTTCAATTTCTGATATGGGGTTATTTAAGAATTCTATTTCCTCTTCTGTTAGTCTAGGCAGTTTGTATTTTTGTATATATTCATCCATTTCTCCTAAATTGGTGTATTTGTTGCCATATAATTGGGCAAAGTAATTTCTAATGATTGCCTTAATTTCCTCCTCATTGGAGGTGCTGTCCCCCTTTTCATCTTTAATGCTGTTAATTTGCTTTTCTTCCTTCCTTTTTTTAATTAGATTGACCAGTACTTTGTCTATTTTGTTTGTTTTTTCAAAGTACCAGCTTCTTGTCTTATTTATTAAATCAATAGTTCTATCACTTTTGATTTTATTGATTTCTCCCTTAATTTTTAGGATTTCTAATTTGGTTTTCTGCTGGGGGTTTTTAATTTGATCGCTTTCGAGTTTTTTCAATTGCATTTCCAATTGATTGATCTCTGCTCTCCCTTGTTTGTTAATATAAGCTTTCAGGGATATGAATTTGCCTCTGATTACCGCTTTGGCTGCATCCCAAAAGGTTTGAAAGGATGTCTCGCCATTGTCATTTTCCTTGATGAAATTATTAATTGTTTCTATGATTTCTTCTTTAACTAAATGGTTTTGGAGTATCATATTGTTTAATTTCCAATTGGTTTTAAATTTGGTTTTCCATGTACCATTACTAATCATTATTTTTATTGCCTTGTGATCTGAGAAGGCTACATTCATTATTTCTGCTTTTTTGCATTTGTGTGCTATGTTTCTGTGACCTAATGTATGGTCAATTTTTGTGAATGTTCCATGTGGTGCTGAGAAGAAGGTGTATTCCTTTTTATCCCTATTTATTTTTCTCCATATGTCTATTAATTCTAATTTTTCTAAGATTTCATTCACTTCTTTTACCTCTTTCTTATTTATTTTTTGATTTGATTTATCTAAATTTGATAATGGTTGGTTTAAGTCTCCCACTAGTATGGTTTTATTGTCTATTTCTTCCTTCAATTCACCTAGTTTCTCCATTAGAAATTTGGGTGCTATATTATTTGGTGCATACATGTTGATTAATGATATTTCCTCGTTGTCTAGAGTCCCTTTTAACAAAATATAATTACCTTCCCTATCCCTTTTGATCAGGTCTATTTTTGCATTGGCTTTATCAGATATCATGATTGCCACTCCTGCCTTCTTTCTATCAGTTGAGGCCCAGAAGGTCTTACTCCATCCTTTAATTCTGACCTTGTGGGTGTCAACCCGCCTCATGTGTGTTTCTTGAAGACAACATATGGTAGGGTTTTGGATTCTAATCCATTCTGCTATTCGTCTACGTTTTATGGGTGAGTTCATCCCATTCACGTTCAAAGTTATGATTGTCATTTGTGGACTCCCTGGCATTTTGATTGCCTTCCCTAATTCTAACCTTTTCTTCTTCGGCTCTACCTTTTAGTCCAGTGATTTACTTTCAATCAGTGCCCCTTGTCCCCTCCCTTGATGTTTCCCTTTTTAGTCCCTCCCTTTTTCTTCCCTCCCCCTCCCCCCTCTCTTTCCCTCCCTTTTTGTTCTCCCTCTCCCCCTCCCCCCCTTGGTTTTCCCTTCTCCTTACCCTTGTTGGGTAAGATAGAATTCAAGATCCCAATGGATCTGGATGTTTTTCCCTCTCAGAGTTGATTTCCCTGAGATTGAGGTTTAAGTAAACCCCCCCCCTTCCTCTCCTTCTTATAGGAGTTTTCTTCCCCTCCCCTTCCCATGTGAATCTTTGTGTGAGAACCATTATTCTATTTGGTCTTTCTTTACCCCCTATTTATACATTACATTTTCCCCACATATTAGCATACATAGATTGATATAAATGTAGTCCTTATAGAAGAGAGTTTGAGTATAAGAAGAAGATAACATTTTTCCCCTTTCCTTAATATTTACCTTTTCAGGTATTCCTTGCTCTTTGATTTTCGGTATCAAACTTTCCACAGAGCTCTGGTCTTTTCTTTGCAAAAAGTTGGAAGTCTTCTATTTTGTTGAATGCCCATACTTTCCCTTGGAAGTATATAGTCAGTTTTGCTGGGTAGCTGATTCTTGGTTGGAGACCCAGCTCTCTTGCCTTTCTGAAGATCATGTTCCATGCCTTACGATCATTCAGAGTAGAACTTGCAAGGTCTTGTGTGACCCTGATTGGCATTCCTTTATATCTAAATTGTCTTTTTCTGGCTTCCTGTAGGATTTTTTCTTTTGTTTGATAGCTTTGGAATTTGGCAATTACATTCCTGGGAGTTGTCTTTTGGGGGTTTAGTGTAGAAGGTGTTCTGTGAGCTCTGTCAGTGGCTGTATTGCCCCCTTGTTCTAGAATCTCTGGGCAATTTTCTTTGATTATATCTTGTATCACCATGTCCAGTTTGGTGTTTATTTCTGGCTTTTCTGGGAGTCCAATTATTCTTAAATTTTCTCTTCTCCCTCTATTTTCCAGATCTATCACCTTGTCGGTGAGATATTTTATGTTCTCTTCTAATTTCTTGGTGTTTTGGCTTTGCTTTATTAGTTCTTGCTTTAAAGCCTGGTTTTCTTTTACAGTTGGTCATACTGGTTTTGTAGATGCATGAATTTCTTTTGCATTATTTCCCACTTTTCCTCCCAGAGGGCTTCCATCTTTTTGGTCATTTCTGATTCAAATTCTTCATGGGTTTGTGGAGAGTTTCTATTTCCTTTGGAAGATTTTGGAGAATTTTCTTGTATATCTTCTTCTATCTGCTCTGTATTTTGTATTTTGGCTCCATAGAATGTGTCCAAAGTCGCCCCTTTCTTCTTATTTTTCTTGGTATTTTGGGGCTTCTGTGCTTCTGTGGAGTTTGTCATCTCTGAATGTGGAGGATTAGCTTTTCTTATCTCTGGTGATCCGAGGCTTTAGTCCTGGGCAGATGTTGGTTCTATGAGCTTTCCCTGGGTTAAACTGAATATGCCTCACTGGAACTGGAATGGAAGGGTCAGACCACGAGGCCACACTCTCCCCCCAGCTCGCTTTCCGGAAGTTGCCTTCAGAATCGCTGGCCGTGAGGCTGTTTCGTCGGCCTGCGGGGGGGATGGGCTGCCGCTTTCCCAAGCTCCGAGGGCAAGGACTTTCACTGAGACTTGGATAGCAGGATCCAGCCCGTGAGGCTGTCTTGCCCGCCCTGAGGGTTGCTGTTGTTTCGACCAGCTCTCTGCAGCGGAAGCCCCAGGCAGTAACTTTCACCCGGACTCGGGTAGAAGGCCCTGAGGGTTGTGGTTCGGAGGATTTTGCTCTCTGAGCCCTGCCGGGCTGCGGCTTCCGGGAGCCTTGGACTCTGCGATCCTACCCCTGAGGTCCGAGTGATCTCGGGTTCTGGCTTTTGAGGGGAGCCGTACCTTTTGAACTGGGTCCAGGTCCAGGAGGAGGGTTCCCAGGGTCTGTGCTGTTGATCGTTTTGAATTTCGGCGCCTTAGGAGCTTATCGTTTGAGATCGGTCGGGAAGGGTTTTCCGGAGATCTGAGCTTTAGCTTTCTCTAAGCCGCCATCTTAACCGGAAGTCCCTTGGGGTTTTCTTGATAAAGATACTGGAATAGTTTGTCATTTCCTTCTCCAGCCCATTTTACAGATGAGGACCTGAGGCAAACAGGGTTAAGTGAATTGTTCAAGGTTACACAACTAGAAAGTGTTTGAGGTCACATTCGAACTCAAAAAGATGACTCTTTTTGACTCCATATTTGGAACTCTATCCACTGTACCACTTAGCTGCCCTTGGTCCTCATTTACCTCATCTCTAAAATGAGGGGGCAGATAATCTCTAAAATCACTTCCAACCAATAAATTTTGCTCATCATCTTGCCCTCTTCCATTTGCACAGGTGAGTTTACCAAGTTAGCTTAGAAGAATGTAATAAAATAAATTAATTAATTAATTTCTTTAAAAAGAACAGAAGCTATAAAATAGAACAAAGTTCCGTTTCAATAGAGGTTGGGGGCAAGTCATCAGGAAGAGCTGGGTAGGCAGGGGACAGCGGTGGGAACCAAGCTCCCAAGATCAGTCTTTCTTGGGGATTTCCGGACAGCTTGGGTGGAACACAAAGGCACTGTTCCAGGAAGAGGAGGGCTTGGAACACAGGGTATTGGGAGTGGGGGCCTGTGGAAGCTGGTGCCTATGGGGGGAAGAGTGATGAAGGCACACTTTGCCTCCTTGACATTTTTGCCTAGGGCCTGCCCAGGTGCAAGAACTCCCGATTCTTAGGGGTGCCTTCCAGGTCTTACTGTCTCTGTAACAGACACAGGGAAGACAAAGCACTTCCACTGTACAGAGAATTTCAGAAATGCCTCAGGAGCCACTAAGCAGAAACTAATTATAGAACACTTGAGTGAAGCTCTCTCTGATCCCCCTAACCAAAGCTGATCTCTGAGCCCCCGCCAAACTCGTCTGTGCCTTCCTTAAGACATTACCTCCTTCTGTCTTGTATTGAAATGTATTCTTCCCTGAACTTGTGCCATTTACTCCATGATCGAGATTCCAGACCTCTTCTTCCTCCAGCCCAATTTGCTCGCCTCTCCTCCCACCTACACACAAAGCCCCAGAAGACAAAAACCAAACTGTCCAGGGTCTCAGCCAGCTATTACATATGGACTGGGGGGCTGGCGGTGTTGGAGATGGAACAAAAGGAATGCTTATGAGTGTAGTAATCTCGTTAAGTCAATAAAACCATTTAATATACACTATTATACACTATTTTTAAAGTTACATTTATTTATTGGTTCATTAAAATCTTCAGGTAACTACTTCCTTTCCCACTCTCCCCTCCCTCCTTGGGAAGGCATCATTTGAGAAAAAGATCTATGTATATATAAAACTATGTATTGCTTCTTTCTATTTCTAAGTTCTCTGATAAATAATCCTCTCGGAGGTGAACAATTGTCAGGCGCCATGTTTGGCAGTGTACAAATACAGAGAACAAAAAACGAAAATTGTCTGCCCACCACAAAGGGCTGAAGGATTGCTGTCTTGGGTTTCACTTCAAAATGGTGCTTCCGAGAGGAATTCACAAAGAGGAAGCTGGAGGCCATAGGAGTAAGAAAGCACTTGGCGTCATGATGGTGACCTCTGGAATGTCAGAAGAAGAGCCGAGTGGGGAAGTAGGAGCATCCTGAGGAAGGAGAAAGAACCGACAATTGGAACAATTGAGATGATCAGAGAAGGCTTCACTGAAGAAGTGATTCTTTGGTTAAACCTTGAAGGAGGACTCTGGAAGGTAGAGATGAGGGAGGGAATGAAATCCAGACATGGGGTATAATTTGAACAAAGGCAACATGATTGCTTATGGAGCATTAGATCAGAGGAATGACTAAAAGTTATACAACCAGGAAAGGACATAGGAAATAAGACGGAGAAGACAGAAGGGAACCAGTTTGCAGAAAGTCTTCAATGCCAGGGTAAAGGAGTTAGTATTTTGTCTTAGAGATAATAGGGAGCCCTTGAAGGTTTTTAGTTAGGGAATGACAGTGTTCAGATCTATACTTTGGCAGATGTGTGGAGGAGGATAGATAGATGAGAGAGCAGAAAAAGAGAAACCAATCAGGAGGTTGTTGTAGTAGTCTAGATCAGAGGAGAGCAGAGGAGGAACTAGCATGGCGGCCATGTGAATGGAGAAGGTGACACCAGCTAGAGATGCTGGTGATTTTTAGATAGAGGGTGAGGAACTGTGAAACCAAAGAGTTAAGGATGACTCCAAGCTTACAAATATGAATTGGTGAATTGGATTGTTAATATAAAAGACTTTGGCAACTTTAGTCTACTTACATAGCATAAAGTCAATGAGCTTCTTCCCCCTGTCTCTCTTCCTTTGACTCCTTTTCTTGAATATCCCATAATCTTTCTGTTCACTCCTTCCAAGTCTCTTCTCTCTCATCTACTTATTGGGTTGCTTGTGAGTTGGCTGCTTCCTACACCCTCTGGTTCTAATATTGGGTTTCAAGGAGCTTTTTAGCTTAGTAACTTACCCTACCACTCCTCCTCCTCCTCCAGCAGCTAGGAGGAAAGGTGAAGTGGATAGAGTACTGGACCTGGAGTCAAGAAGAGTCATCTTCCTAAGTTCAAATTTGGCCTTAGAGATTAGCTATCTGACCCTGGGCAAGTCACTTAACCCTGTTAGCCTCAGTTTCCTCCTCTGTAAAATGAGCCAGAGAAGTAAATGGTAAACCACTTATCCTTGCCAAGAAAACCCCAAATGGAGTCATGAAGAGTTGGACACACTTAACTATTACTACTATCCCCACCACCACCAGGATATCTTATAATGTGCTAAACATTCTGCTAAACATTTAATTATCTTATTTGTGCCTCATAACAAATTTGTGAGATATTCTATTACTGTCCTCATTTAGCAATTGAGGAAACTGAGGCAGAGGTTAAATGAAGTGCCCAAAGTCACACAGCTAGTAAGTGTTTGAGGAGAGATTTGAACTCAAGGGTCTTGACTCCAGGCCCAGTTCTCTTCAACTCTTCTACCTAGCTGTGGCAGGGGACTATTACATACAACAAAAATGACCCACTTCTGTATGCCACATTATCCCTTATAAAATGCTTTCCTCGTAACAACCTATGAAGGTAGATTGTTCAGTGGTAATGATCTCAATTTTACAGTTGAAGAAACTGAGATGCAGAGGAGCAAATGATCTACCAGGGACATATATACCCAGTGATTGGCAAAGTTGGGGTTCAAATCCACTTCTCTTTGTTCTCTTGAGAAGCACGTTGGCATAGTGACCAATGAGTCAAGAATGCTTGGTTTAAAGTCATCCTTTTGATGCACACTGGCTTTATGGCTCTGGAGACATCATTTCGCCTCTCATGCATATACTCAACAAACTTGTATCAAGTGCCTACCATGTGCCGGGCACTGTGGCACGTGTTAGGGATTAAAAAAAAAAAGAGGAAAAGAGAGTTCCCACCCTCAAATAGGTTACAATCTAATTGAGGGAAGATAACAGGCAAACAAATACATTCTATATACAAGACAAATAGGAGTGAATAAAAGACAAGTCCTAGAATTAAGAGACATCATGGAAGACTTCCTATAGGAGTTGGGAGTTCTAGGCAACTCTGCATCTGGGAACAGCTGATTTCAGACCTAGCCTCACATTTACTAGCTGTGTGATCTTGGGCAAGTTACGCAGCCTGTTTCCTCAACTGTAAAATGGGGACAATAAAAGCATCTACTGGGGGAAGCTGGGTAGCTCAGTGGATTGAGAGCCTGTCCTATAGATGGGAGGTCCTGGTTTCAAATCTGCCCTCAGACACTTCCTAGCTAGACAAGTCACTTAACTTCAGTTCCTAGCCCTTCTGCCTTAGAACCAATACATAGTATTGATTCTAAGGTGGAAGTTAAGGGTTTAAAATAATAATAATAATAGCATCTACCGCCTAGGGTGATTGTGAAGCTTAAATGAGGTAATATTTGTAAAGCACTTAGAACCGTGTCAGCCTTGTGATAGATGCTAAATAAATACTAGCTCTATTATTATTATTATATATAGAAGGCTTAGGTACTCCACTAATGGAATATTAGCCCCAGACATATCAAAAGCTGCTTATATTAATAAATTAATGAATGTTTTTAAAGAGTCTGTTCCTGGGGGGAGTTAGATAGCACAATAGATAATTGGAGATTCTGAGTTCAAATGTGACTTCAGACGCTTTCTAGCTATGTGACCCTGGTCAAGTCACTTAACCTCAATCACCTAGACCTTGCTGCTCTTCTATCTTAGAATTAATATTAAGACAGAAGGTAAGAGTTTGAGAGAGAGAGAGACAGAGAGAGAGACAGAGAGACAGAGAGAGGGAGAGAGAGAGACAGAGAAAGAAAGGAGAGAGAAGAAGAAGAAAAAGGGAGGGAGAGAAAGAAAGAGAAGGAAAAGGAAGAGAGAGTGAAGCAGGGGAGAGACAGAGAAGGAAGAGGGAGAGAGACAGAGAGAGAGGAGAGAGAGGAGAGGAAAAGAGAGAGAAGGGAGAGAGAGAGAGACAGAAAGAGAGAGAGAGAGAGAGAGAGAGAGAAGAGGAAGAGAGATGGAGAGAGAAAGAGAGAGAGAGAGAGAGAGAGAGAGAGAGAGAGAGAGAGAGAGAGAGAGAGAGAGAAGAGGAAGAGAGATGGAGAGAGAAAGAGAGAGAGACAGAGAGACAGAGAGACAGAGTCCATTACTTCCTTACCCAATCCAATGCTTAGGTACTGAGTAGGGGTGTGGAGGTAGGAAATGAAAGAAATATTGTTAAACAAAGCTTCTGCTCTGAAGGAACTATTTGGGGACTCAAGATATCTATACATAAAACTATTAGAAAACAACTCCTATCTTCTAGAGGCATTTAATTCAATTCTATAAACATATATTAAGGACATGCAAGGTGGAGGAAGCCAGAATTGAAAGCAGTTCCTACCCTGGACTGAAAGCATCATCTAGAATTAGGAAAAGCTGGATTAAACCCCAGCTCTAATATAATGGCCCTGTGACTATGAATACGTCACTTAAGTTTTAAGTTTCTCCAGGTAACTAAGAGTATAAATTGGCAAAGAGTCGCCAGTTGGCTTCATACAAAGAGTTCCTTATCCCTTTGTGGTGAAATCCCAGATCTAGGGAAAAATGGTAGGCATTGTGATAGATTTGGGAATACAAAGACAAAAAGAAAACACTCTCTTACTTAGGGAGATTAAATTCTGCTGGAGGGATGAGAAGAAGATGTAGGTAAGTAAATATGAAATAATTTGAGGAGAAAAACTCTTTTGGAGTGAAGAAATTCTTCACTGAGGACATGGCCCCTGACCTGAAATGTGAAGGAAAATAGGGATGATGGTTGGCAGAGGTTAAAACAGAGTGTATTTCGAGGAGTTGGGAGTGAATATGGGATAGAGACAAGAGAAGGGTTGTCCATGATTTGTGTGAATGCATAGAGCCTGAAGGGGATATATCAGATTTGGAAAATAGTTCATAGTTTGCCTGGAATGGAGATTGTGTGAAGGGAAATATGAAATAAGGCTACAAAGGTAGGTTGGAAGTAAACTCTATAACCTTTCATGAAGTTTCCATTTTGTCCCAGAGGTAATAGGAAGCCACTGAAGTTTTTTGAGAATGATAGTGACCAGGTCAGACCTGTGGACTTCAGGAAGATTATTTTAGCAGTCATGGATGAGATTGCAACAAGGAGAGACTGAAAAGAAGGATATGGACTAAGATGCTGTTAAAAGGAAATTTCTTTTTTCTGACTTTTGCTCTGATTTAAGGAAATAAAACTAAAGCCAAAGAGAATTAGAAGAATTTTATGTTAAAGTACGTTGAGGTAGCAACACGTTGATGGGTTGATCATTGGGAAACAAAATAGCTTCAATTTGGGGCCAGCTTTTAGATCCATGTGAGTAAAAGGGGATGGGCCAATGCATCTCAGTTCCTCACCAAGGAAGGAATACCTGACAATTTCCGGGTACAAAAAGGTAGGTGGATGATTTACTAAGTGAAGAAAATCAAGTAAGAAAATAAAGAAAATCAAGCAGATTGCTGATACCTCCTCCCAAAACTGACTGACAAGGAGGTCTGGGAACAATGAGTCACTAGTCAGCCTAATTTTCAATAGTTCTAGTATAATAATTTGTGTGATAGGAGGTGAGAGGCTAAACTAGGACAGTAGCCATATGAGTAGTAAGAAAAGGATGGATAGGAGCGATATCATAGAGATGCTGGTCACTGGCTATTAGGGATAAAGGAATGGAAAGTGTTAAGTTATGAGCCTGGGTGCCTGAGAAGATGATGATAGCCTAAGTTGACACAGGAAATTTGGAGAAGGGAAAATTTGGTGGGGAAAGTGATTATACATGAAGATATTCTACAGACAGTTAGACATACAAAAGAGTCATATATTGTCCATGTGTGGATTTATTTTGTTTAACTATGCTCATTTTGATGGGGGATAGAGATTTGTGTTTGGAAAAGAACTAACTAATAACATCAGAAAAAAGAAAGTTCATAGAAAAGAACAGAATAAAGTTTAATAGGAAATATAGATAAGCAAGACAGCTTTGAAACTAAAACATCGAATCTATTAAATAATTTTGAATAAATATATGTCGCAAATAATGGAAATCTCTTGTTTCATATACATGCCTTCATTCTTATTCTTCATAATAAAATACTCATATTTGTTGACTGGAAATTCAGAATGACAAAATAATTTTTAAATAATTAAAATAATTTTTAAAAGAAAAATATTCACTACTAGGTGTTATTCTACCCAACATTAGTTCACTCTTGAACTTGGATGAATCTGTGCATGTAATGGCAATCAAGTTCTAGGTACCAATGTTGGCAAGAACCAGATAAATACTCTAAGGTATTTCTGTTTAGGCCTCCCAGTGTGGGTTGAGGAAACAGGGTAAAGCATTAACACAATGTTCCACCATGACTGCTTTTTTGTTTGAATTGAAATGGCCAGCCTATTTCTCTGGGATCACAGAGCAATTAGAGCTAGGAGAGACCTTGCAAGATTGCCAAGTCCTCAGTCCTCCTCCTCACAGCCCACCAGCTGCTGTCACTAGTCTTTCATCTGTAGCCAAACTGTTTAAACTTTCAATGTGTATGAAAACAGTTCCACTGAAGTCCTATAAAAGGAGAAAATAAGGATTCAAAGTGGGTCAGGAAACAAGAAAAATGAAGATTAAGATGAGAAGGGCAACTAGACCTGACCAAGCATATACCAAAGAAATCTGTGCTGGAAATGATGCATTTTTCAAAGAAATGAGAGATCAGCTGTAGCCATAGAAGAGTAAGGAAAAACTAGGTTAGAATAATGATTTAAATACTTTCTAGATGTGTGAAAAGAAATAATTTAAAGAATAAAGAAATAATTTAACCTTCAGTTTTTATTTCTAAAATGGGGATGACAATAGCACCTGCCTTCCAAGGTTGTGGTGAGATTCAAAGCTGTTCAACACTTCCTTGATGGCATATCTGTATGTCCATCCATCTCTCTCTCTCTCTCTCTCTCTCCCCCTGTCTATCTGTCTGTCTGTCCATCCGCATGCCTGCCTGCCTGTCTATCTGCCTTTCTATCTGTCTATCTATCTATCTATCTATCTATCTATCTATCTATCTATCTATCTATCTATCTATCTATCTATCTATCTATCCATCCATCCATCCATGAATCTATCCATCCATCTATCCATCCATCTATCTATCTATCTATCTATCTATCTATCTATCTATCTATCTATCTATTCATCTATCTATCTATCTATCTATCTATCTATCTATCTATCTACCCATTCATCCATCCATTCAAAGATCTATCTCTTTATCTATCTATATGTACATGCACCTAAATACATATCTTTATACCTATTACATATAGTGCTTTGCACTATACGTAACTATACGTTGACTTCATTGGACTCTCAGAACAAATAAGAGAGCGGCCCCAAAATTCACTCCTGAAGACCCAAGTGCGTGAAAGTGTCTCCGGTCTCCATGATGATGTGCATTGTAGGGTCTGCGGTCCACTGAGCTCATCAGTCTGCTCACTGGCCTCAGGCACCACTCTAGATCCGTGGCATCAAGCCCACATAGAAATGAAAATGGATGGAACCACCGCCAGATGCATATGGGTTTAGAAAACCACAGATTCACATTTTCTACATTCTTCTGTCCTTTTTCTTTTCTAAATATTCCCCAATTCCATTTTGATCTGCTGGGGCCACCCTCACACTACATGGAAGCCTCTGTTCTCCGAAGGGTAAAAGCTAGCGTGTCTGTGGCCCTTCTAAACATCACTTTACATCTATTTACTCCCTCCATCACCATGACAACCCCAGTCTGGCCCTGGAAATGAGCAGGAAGAAGGGAGCAAGTTGCAATGATGTTTGGAAAATGGCACAGACCTTCCAAAAAAGCCATTCTGCTCCCGAGTGGATCTTTCATTTGTTTGTTTATTTGTTTTTAATAGGAATATTCTTCTGGTGATGCTGACCAGCTGTGATTCATGAAGCATCATCAGCTTTGAGGGGTGGCTGGAAGGCCAGTGGGGGCGCATATGGTTCTCAGCCAGTAAATCATAATCTGCATATAAAATTGTTTTATTTTTTTAAACCCTTGCCTTCCATCTTGGAATCAATACTGTGTATTCGTTCCAAGACAGAGGAGTGGCAAGGGCTAGGCAATGGGGGTCAAGTGACTTATCCACAGTCATACAGCTAGGAAGTGAATCAGGCCTGCTTGAACCCAGGACCTCCCATCTCTGGGCCTGGTTCTCAATCCCCTATGCCACCCAGCTTCCCCCTGCACATAGATTTCAAAATAAAACCTGGTAGAACTCCAAGATGGCTGCCATTCTAATAATAATTGCATTTATATTACATACATTATTATGTTTTATTTTATGTACATCCTTTCATTTGATCCTAACAATAGCCTTGTGCTGTAGGTATTATTATTATTCCTGCTTTACACGTAAAGCAAATTTAAGTGATTCATTCAAAGCTGTAGCTAGTATCTAAGATGGAATTTTAAAAAAAATTAAATTTAGGTCAATAAGCATTTTTTCCCTCTCCCAGTCTTCCCTTGAAAAAAAATAGAAACAAAATGCTTGTGACAAATGTGCATAGTTAGACAAATTCTATATACTGGTCATGTCTAAAATATCTTTGTCTCATTCCCTCATCTCTCTGCAAAAGTGAGACAATGGAGATCCTTGTCAGGGCTCTGAGATGGGATCCCGACCCAGATCTTCCTACCTACAGCTCGACACTCTCCTCCTCTTTAAGGGATGCCCAGGAGGGAGAGAAGCAGGGCCTGAAAAGATCTCACCTGTTCCTCCTCTGAAAACCCCAGGGTCTTCAATGAAAGGAGCCCATTGCAATGGCCCAATATGATTTCAAGCCTTCAAGGAAACACAAAACTGCCAGAAACCCTCACATAGCCTGAACTTTCCCAATAATTCCTTGCTTAACCTTTAGCGTTATTTGTGAATGCTCACTATTGGTGAGCTGTTTACAGGGTGCCAAGAGTGTGACACTGTGAGCTTCTCAAGGCCAGGGGCTATCTTTTAGCCTTCTTTGTATTTCCAAAGCTTAGCCCATGGCCTGACACATAGTAGGTGCTTAATAAATGCTGACTGACAATTTGGGACCCAAGAGGGTTGAATTCACAAAGGGAGGTCATCAGTATTTCTTAGCTTTGCCTGGAATTGTTACTTGACCATTGGATGCTGCTTTCCCCTAACTTGGTGGCGTTCTCTTCCCTTTTTCTCCCTTCCCTATTTAGGAAGACCATTTCTCCCAGCAGTGGTCACCTCCTCCATCACCACATCATTAGTGTCCCCGACTAATACTGAACCCACAGTGAGGTGCCAAGGCTTTATCTTAATGATATTCATCCATATTGAATCTCTATGATCAAAGGATCATAGATTTAGAGCTGGCAGGGACCTGAGAGGTCACCCTCAATCTGTCAGTCAAAGGCTTCATCTACTTGAAGCTTAAATAATTCCTAAGGTCCCTTCTGGGTCTAAATCCTGTATCTCAAGGTACCAGGGTCACATCAGTTTCATCACTTAACATAGATTAGGTTGCCTAGCAACTGTGCTAAGAACTGGACTGTGGAGGGAGGAGAGAAAAGGCTACGAAGATGAATGGGACAGAGAGTACCTTCCCTTACAAATATCACATTAACTCTGGAGTCAGAGGACCTGGGTTCAAACCTCTGCCACTTATAACCCCTGTCACCTGAGGTAAGTCAATTAACCTCTAGAGGGCTTGGTGTCTCTCTCTGTCAAATGAAAGAGTCAAACTAGATAGTCTAAGTTCCTTTCCACGTCTAAATTTAGAATCCTATGAGCATACATGTGTCGTACTTACGTAAGAAGCTTTGTCCTGGCACAGAGGACCTGGGTATAATCTGAGAGAGGAAAAGTAAAGCAACAGGTATTTATTAAGTGCTTACTATAAACCTAGTGATAGGGGTGGGAGTGGGGTCTGAGAGAAAGTATCTCTATTGGGGGGGGGGGATGATGGTGAAGTATGGAGGGGCAGAAACACAGATGGGATGGGAATGAGGCATGCCTGGCCCAGGAGCTATCCTCAAATAAAAGTTGTTGGAAGAAATTCAATAATGGGAGAAGTGAACAGGAGCAGAAGGATATTTCAGGATGAGAAGGATCAATTGCAGAAGGAAGTCCCAGGATGAAAGGGCAGCTGAGACATGATGTTGAATTCCAGAAAATCAGAAGCATAAGGATGAGGTAAAGAACTATGGATGTCCCAAACCCATCCCTGAGATGGAAGCCCCCCCCCCAATCTCTCTGTCTGTCGGTCTGTCTGTTTGTCTGTCTGTCCCTCTCTCAAGGATTTGGCCAATAGGAGATGAAGAATGAAGGAATGTTCCCAGGTAGGAAATACTGAGGCATTGAGGGAAGTTTCAGGATGAGAAGGCAATTGAGGCATGGTAACAAAGTCTGAAGGGATGATCTGAAGCACAGCCAGAAGTAATTCCTTCCTTCTCTGGTTGTTCCCACTCAGATTATCTGAGATAATTATCTAGTGAATGACATCTACCATCTCTTCCTCTATTGTAATTCTCTTTGCAAAGCACCTTGTCTCACAAGGTCTCCCAAAATGAGCAAGTTCATTTATAGGTCGATGCACACAAACAGAACTCACCTTAGAATCCATAGAAATAATAATACGTGTTTCCTTGGAGATTGGTGTAATCTTCTCCATTTAAGGCATGTAATGGATCATATCTGTCTGCCATGTGGCTTCTCACCTAATGCTTCCTATTGAAGTCCTTCCATCTCTGCAGTTCTTTCACCTTCCCCGCATCACTCTGCCTGAAGTTCTTCCCCAGGACCTGATGGGAAAAATAGCTGTCAGCTCCTCCTAGCAGAATTCTGATTATATTCTCCTATTGTTTTCTCTTTCAAATTGGTATCCCCTCCAAATGGCTTGAAGGTGATACTTTTCCTTAAGGGAGGAGGTAGGAGAAAGGGTTAGAGAAATGTGCTCAAAGCTCCTTTTTCCCAGGCTCACATTTAAAGAAATGCCCAGGAGAATATTTTTTCCTAGGTTTTCCCCTGAGCACAAAGGTTCTATCAACTTCTCCCATGGGTACAAGTACAGCCTTTAGCAGCATTGCTTCAGGAGACATTACTTTTCAGCCAGTTCTTTCTTCTACCAACTGGAACTCCTTTTACTTCCTTGTCTCCTATAATCTCTTATGCTATATCCCTTTGAATTCTGTAGGGAAAGACAATTTGTCTTTCAGGGCTCTCCTGATTTCTGTAATGGGGGTGGGTGGAATAAGCAGGAGAAACCAAACATAGCACCACTACTATTCTATTCCAAGGACCTGTTACATGATAAAAAGAAGAAGAAAGAAGCAGAAGAAGCAGAAGCAGAAGCAGAAGCAGAAGCAGAAGCAGAAGCAGAAGAAGAAGCAGAGCAGAAGAAGAAGAAGAAGCAGAAGAAGAAGAAGAAGAAGAAGAAGAAGAAGAAGAAGAAGAAGAAGAAGAAGAAGAAGAAGAAGAAGAAGAAGAAGAAGAAGAGAAGAAGAAGAAGAAGAAGAAGAAGAAGAAGAAAGAAGAAGAAGAAGAAGAAGAAAGAAGAAGAAGAAGAAGAAGAAGAAGAAGAAGAAGAAGAAGAAGAAGAAGAAGAAGAAGAAGAAGAAGAAGAAGAAGAAGAAGAAGAAGAAGAAGAAGAAGAAGAAGAAGAAGAAGAAGAAGAAGAAGAAGAAGAAGAAGAAGAAGGAGGAGGAGGAGGAGGAGGAGGAGGAGGAGGAGGAGGAGGAGGAGGAGGAGGAGGAGGAGGAGGAGGAGGAGGAGGAGAAGGAGGAGGAGGAGGAAGAGGAAGGAAGGAGGAGGACGACAGGAGGAGGACGGAGGAGAAGAAGGAGAAGGAGAAGAAGGAGAAAAGAAGAAGAGAAGAAGAAGAAGAAGAAGAAGAAGAAGAAGAAGAAGAGAAGAAGAAGAAGAAAGAAGAAGAGAAGAAGAAGAAGAAGAAGAAGAAGAAGAAGAAGAAGAAGAAGAAGAAGAAGAAGAAGAAGAAGAAGAAGAAGAAGAAGAGAAGAAGAAGAAGAAAGAAGAAGAAGAAGAAGAAGCAGAAGGAGGTCGGAGGAGGAGGAGGAGGAGGAGGAGGAGGAGGCGGAGGAGGAGGAGAGGAGGAGACGGAGGAGGAGGAGGAGGAGGAGGAGGAGGAGGAGGAGGAGGAGGAGGAGGATGCCTCTGCAACTTATGGAAAGTCAACTAACTTCCTCAGACCTCATTAGAAAATGGGTAGTTTAGTCTAGATCAGGGGTTCTCAATCTGAGTTATATGGAGAGAATTCTGGGGAGAAGGGTCTAGGAATTTGGATGGGAAAACCATATATTTACGTTCACTAACCTCTAACAAAAATTTAGCTTTTCTATTGCTTATTTAAAAACATTATTCTGAGGAATCCATAGACTTCATCGGACTGGCAAATGGATCCCTGTTACAATAAAAGGATAAGAACCTTGAACTAGTTAGACTTGGAAGTCCCTTTCAACTTTAGATCTATGACCTAAGTGATCTTGGGAGGACACCTTAATTCTCTGGGTTTCAGATTCCTTTTTTGTCAAATGAGGGCTTTGGATGGGAGTAGGGGGAATTAAGCTTTCTAACATACCAGGTACTGAGTGAAATGTTTGAGAATATCTCAAACAATCCTGTGAGGGAGGTGCTATTAATTATCTTCATTTTACAATTGAAGAAACTGAAGCAAACAGAGATTAAATGACTTGCTCAGAGTCACACAGTATTACAGACTGAATTTGGACTCAGGTCTTCTTGACTCCTGGCTAGCTATATGAACCTGGGCAAGTCATTTAACTCTTAGCCAGTCTTTTGCCTTGAAACCAACACAAACAGTATTAATTCTAAAATGGAAGGAAGGAAAAAAGAAAAAAAAACCCTTCTGTCTTAAAAGAATCAGGAAGATTGAGGGTGTAGACCAATAGAAATTTGTGTGTTGAGGATGGGAAGGAAGGCAAACATGACCCACACAAAGAGAAAGAGCCTTGGTCATTGTCAGTTGGGTGATGGCATCACCACTTTGGGTTTTTAAGGGAAGGCAAGGCTGTTCTCTCAGGACAGCGTCTCCAATGTGAGCTCTCCACAGAAGGTAACACCCAGGTCACCCCTGATACGAGGAGTGAGAATGGTGCCCTGTATAAAAGCCAACAATTAATTTTTATTGAACATACATGTGGGGAGATACCTGC